>NC_067146.1:34967230-35267230 GCF_903995435.1 Acomys russatus
AAGTTTCAACTTAAGGATTACTCAGAGTTTCAAGTCTTAATGTAGCTCACATGAAAATTATCACTCTTTGTATACATGGTGTGGTTTTGTTTTTAATAAGCGTCATTCTTTGGACTCAAGATTCATTGTATGGCTCAAGAGTTTTGAGCATTCATTGCTCTTCCACAAGACACCAGTTTGGCTTTTAGCACCCATATCCAGTGGCTCACAACAGCCTGCAAATTCAGTTCCAGGGGAATCCAATTCTCTCTTGGACTTCCTTGGCAGTGCAATCAAGTGCACTTATAGTCTCTCAGTCTCTCAGCCTCTCTCTCTATGTCTCTCCCTCCCCCCTCTCTCTCACACACACCTCTCTCTCACACCCAATCAAAAAATAAAAAAATGAATCTTTAAAAATTCCATCTTCTAATTCTTTGTATTATTGACATATAAAAATTGCTTCACTCTGTTTAAGCCCATATATAACCTGATCCATATGTTCATAAAATCGCATAATTGGAACAAATATAAAATGCTGTTTGTATTTCAGTAATATTTTTGTAATCTTTGATAAACCTCATCAATTTATAAAAAAGTTAAAGTGAGTTCATCACAATGTTGTGACCTTCCTCTTTTCATCTTAGATAATTTCTTTCATGTATCTCCGTGAATCGTTATAGCTTACACATGCATGACTTAAAAACCTATACTTAGAATATGTTCCTGTGAGCAATCCTTCTTTGCTTGACCTCCATAGTGTTTCCATATAATGATCATGAAACAATAATCTCCATAGAAGGCTTAGATTTATATACTTCTTAGTAAGTGTCATATAAACTTTTGTTAAGTAAGCTATCTTATTGATAGATTTTGTTGTTCAATATTTTTTGCATCGTTAGTCGTATTTCACTATCTTGAAATACCACCTTTAAGATAAATAGTCTAAGCCATTTCTTAAAGATATAATTCATGAAGTAGACATGTCTGATATATAAATGATCAATTGTTTTACTCCCTGCTGCATTTTCCTCTAATCTGTAGCAAACCTGCAGCTGGCATCACTCATGCCATCATTTTTTCAGTTCTCCCTATTTGGATTTTTTATAATTTTTAACAAATTCTCTAACTTGTCTGGACCATGAAGTCAAGTGTAGGACACAAAGCTCCTACATTAGATCACTTGCTGATATTTGATAAATTCTCAAAAAAATATAGATTTCTTGAAGACCCCCTCAAAAGTGTGTATTGAGACAGGATTTGAAAACCCTCATGTTGGAGCTGGAGAGATGGCTCAGTGGTTAAGAGCACTGACTGCTCTTCCAAAGGTCATGAGTTCAATTCCCAGCAACCACATGGTGGCCCACAACCATCTATAATGAAATCTGGTACTCTCTTCTAGCCTGCAGGCAGAATGCTGTATCCATAAAAAATAAATAAATCTTTAAAAAAAAAAAAAAAAAAGAAAACCCTCATGTTCAGCAGGATTTTAGGGCAAATTTTTTCACACACTAAGCTTCAGGACAGCCTGTTTGTAGTTACCTGAATTTGTTTCTCTTTAACAAAGAATTAATTTCTCTGTCTAAGCTGGTGTTGGAAAATAAAATGGGAGATATGTTCATAAGGACAATAATAGTTGACTGTACAATCTTGAAGGAGTAAAAAAAGTAGAGACATGATAGTTTAGGGTGAGAAGATAATTAAGACAATGGACGTAGCCAAAGATAACATAGTTTAATATGCAGGATATAACTCAAGAGGACTACAACTCCAAAAGTACATTAGCCTCCATTTACTCTATCTCTGAAACATCTTTTTTATTTTTATGTTGCTGATGGTTTAGTTATAAAAACAGAGGGGAGTGGAGAGATGGCTCAGTGGTTAAGAGCACTGTCTGTTCTTCCAGAGGTCCTGAGTTCAATTCCTGGCAACCACATGGTAGTTATCTATACTGGGATCTGGTGTCTTATTCTGGCCTGCAAGTGTACATGAAAATAGAGCACTCACATACATTTAAAAAAATCTCAGAAAACCAGAAAAGGAAATAGCAAGTGCAAGCTTAGGCAAGGTAGAGTCCAAAGACCGTCATTTGTCAGAAGCCAAATGAAGTTTCAACAATAGAAAGTGATTACCAGTGGAGTCAGAAAAAATAGTTAATGGCATGAGTAGATTTTGATGAACATATGTAATAAAATCAATACATTATGTAACACAGTTGTAGGTACTACTAAAAAGTGTATTTTCTCACTTCTTATATTTGTGCATTCTCCCCCAGGAAGCCCAGCTTAACCTGCAAAGCTAATTGAAATAAAGACAATGATGAAGGGGTAAATTGTGCTTTCTCAGCCTGTGAAAGCAGGAGGAGATTCACAGTAAAATATGCAAGAAGAGGATCTGCGGGTGCACACAGCATCTCTAAAATAGGCTACTTACTTCCCTCTAAGAGATTCATTAACAGTCTGTAGCTTTACATCAAATAAGCCATCAAAGTGAGGACTACATCAATGACAGTGATTTGGTCTTATACAAACTTAGAGGTAGAATGTGTTTGAGAAATTATCAAAACTGCCTTCCAAAGAGATTACTTTTCTGGATAGGAAAATAATAATAATCGTGGCTAGCATTAGAATTCTATTTTTAACCCTATGATCTTCTCTGATAGGATTCTGTGAGAAAGCTTGTGTGAAAAGACTCATGGTGCCCCATTTTCCCCCATCAATAACTAAGACAAACAGTGGTAGTCCCATTTGTCTCTGGGACCACTCCAGGTACTAGGGAAAAAAATCCCGAGGGCCATCAAGATACTTCAGCAACATGGTAGATAGGGGTTTTACCTAACATGGATGAGGTTCAAGTTAAAACTAAAACTGCAAAGCAACCAGTTAACTAAAAAATGCCACCAAAGCAAAGCATAAAAGAAAAAGTAAGGGGCTGGAGAGATGGCTCAGGCATTAAAGGCTAGACTCCCAATGAAAAAATATAAGAAAAAGTAAAGAATAGAACTTGGTTTTTGGTTGAAAAGGGATAATCCCCACATATATAAAAATATGATGCAATGATACATGAACTTTGATAGAAAAAATATTATAGCCAAGTGGCAGTAAGATAGCTTCATAGCACTGAACCTTAGCATTTGATATCCTTTCTAGACAATCCACGACTCAGAGAAAATAAGTTTGGGTGGGCCTAAAAAAATAAAAAAAAAAAAAAATCAAACTGTGAGTAGAAGGTGAAGATCAGTGTCTGAGTTGACTCGGTGGTTAACCTCGCACACTTCATGTCATGGTCTCCTTTTAATCCTCCTGCCTGATCAAGTTTATGAAATGAAAGTAAGGAGAATACTAACATGTCACATGTGACAGTGGTAATGATTAAAAACGAAAAGGACTAGAAAATGTTTGCTCAATCTTAAAGGCACTAAGTGTAGCCATAGTCATCTCATCAATCACAGACTGACGATAGCCAAGACTACAAAGTCAAGCTTTGGGTGTATATTATTCTATCTAGGCTATGATGGCAAAATCCCGTGGACCAGGTAGCTTAAATAAAGAAATTAATTTTATCATTTTGGAAGTAAAACATCTGAGACCCTGATGATCGTGTCTCACTTCAGCTCCCGCTCAGGCCTCCTCTGCAAGCATTACTACACTGGGGCCGAGAATTCCAAGATAAGGGGTTGGAGACACAATTCAATTAATAATTATGCAAATGTATTGTCAACAGTATGAAAACCAATCATATGATTACTCACTGATTATTCTGTTTCCAACCACAGCAAACCATTATGCTATGCTTATACATAGCTTTCATTTGTCTTATGGTATCTCTGAGAGATTTTAATGAAACTTTTTTATTAACAGCATGGAGAAAATTGACAAAAATGTAAGGAACCATGCCCTTTTGAGGCATGAGTTACAAATGAGTAATTTCTGCCCAAAGCCTTGAAACAAAATTAAGAATTAGCATAAGAAGTTAAATACTGAAGTCATGCCTCGAAGCTGCTGTTAACATTTGACAACATTGGTCTCATTTGAGATATGTTTGCCTATACAGCTCAAATAGAAACTACAGTTGAGATTTTATTACAGTGAGCAGCATAATAAAAAAATCATAATCAGAATAAGATAGCAGTAAAGAATGAAATCAAGTGTCACCAGTGAACAGCTATCTGGAGATAATAAATAATGACATTGCCATTTGTTAGAAAATGCAATATCTTATCTTATTGTTCAAGGCAGGGTAAAAGGAGTCTTGAGTAATAAAAAAATAATAGATTAAAAGACATGAAGTTTCAAGTTGCACCAATACAAATCACTAACTTACTTCTTTCAATTTTCCCATACATATCAGCTTTCCTTCCTGCCTTATGTCCTCCCCCCCCCCCACCTTCTCTCTCTCTCCTTTCCTCCCATCTGTCTTCTTTACTACTGACTACAGAGGGTTTCTCTGTACTCATAAGGAAGGGTACTAGCACTGATGGGGAAACAATCAAAGCTAGAAAAAAAAATTGTTCTTGTATGGTAAATCTAAATATAATTTGTGTGAGGAAGAACTGCAAAAGTATTCAACACTTTAAATACATTGAGTGTTTGTCCCTTTGGAGTCAACTTTCTACTTCAGGGTTGATGAGCCAGGGGAGGTTGGTTCACGGGCTTATTAAAGGAAATATAATTAGTGACTTAGAGAAGTCAGAAAGTGACTTCCTTAAGCTCAGTTACTTTGTGTTCTTCCTCAAGTCTTCTGAATTTTCAAAGCAATTCAAATAAACAAAGAAATATTAGATGTTGGAAAAACAACTAATTCAACCTTATCATGTACTGGGGAAGTTACTATACAAAATCCAGTAAGTCACAGAAGACTTGATGATGTGGCCGACTGACAGCAAAATGACCAAATAGATACAGGCTTACTCTTTTTTTTTTTTTTTTAAACTGGTGCTTTACGTAGTGGAGTGCTCTCTGCTGTTGGGCCGCCAGTCACAGAATGGTGTGGGTACTGAGATCTTGGGGTACAATGGTGGTGATGCCATAAGATCAAGCCTATTCCAACCCTACCCATGGGATCACACAGTATTGTTCTCATGTTATGATATGGATATGAAATATCCCCCATGAGCTCATGTGTTTGAAGACCTGGTTTCTAGCTGGAAGCAGCTGGGATGTTATGGGACCTTTGGGAAACAGGGATGCACCAGAGGAGGAGAACCCACCTTATTTGCTATAGCTCAGCCCAGGGTATGGAATCAGGTTCACTGCTTCCTGTTCTGCAGAGATGTGAACAAGCCACTCCATGTTTCTCCTGCCAGAGAGTCACTCGCTACCACGCTGCACAAAATTCTATAAACTATGAACCAGAAGAAATCAGTTCCTCCTGGAGTAGCTGCCTGCCATGTATTCAGCTATAGTGATGAGAGAAATAGCTGATAACTCCCATTTAATAGTGCATTGGGACAGGGGAAGGGAGTGAGGAAGAAATCTCATCCTCTTGTTTCCTCTGGGAAGGTTCTCTGGGAAAGGGGAGAGAGAGCAACTCTTTGCTTATGAATATTCATGTTTAGCAAATGCCCCTGGAATGAGCACTGCCTCTGAACTGCTAAAGCGGATTATATCAATCTATCTAAGATGTACAAAACTGCATTTCTTCCCCCTAGAAGCACAAAGAAACATGTCCCAAATGTATACTATAAAAAGCACTCTGGTGGTGGAATTGTTTAGAGTGAAGTGTACCTAAATTGAATTTCAAATTAAATGGACTTACAAATAATTGTTCAAAATGGGATTTCAGGTCTAAGATGGTTGACGCTTTGGCATGTTTACAAGGTTTAAGTTTGGCCTTGATATTTTGACAATTTTGAAGTTTTTCTATAATCCAAGCACCAAACACATTTCATGTAAAGGCATTGTTTATCTCATTTAGGTTATGATAGTTCTTGAGGATGATCTACTGGGGACACTTTGATCAGAACTGTATAGCTCAGTTTTATGGTTTGGATCTTAAGTGTCCTCCAAAACCAATATGCTAAAAGTCCTCTGATACTGATGTAACTGAGAAATGGTGGAACCTTTGGGAGATAGAGGTTAGTGAAAGCAAGTTAGGTCATTGGGAGCATGCCACTGACACCCCAGTCCCTTCATCCCCAGATCCCATTGGTTTGCTTCCCAGCAGCCATGAGGTGAGTTGCTGTGCTTCACCATACATTTTTATCATCATGTTCTGCCACACAATAGCTCCCAAATCAGAGGCCAGATATCATGAGCTAACAATTCTGATACTGTGAGCTGAAGCAGCCTTCTTTCTCTCTCTCTTTCTTTCTTTTTCTTTCTTTCTTTCTTTCTTTCTTTCTTTCTTTCTTTCTTTCATGTGTATTCTTTTGGTTATTTTATTACATCAATAATAAGTTGACAGCCAGATCTAGTATTTTAAATTTCAAGATGAAGTTTTTGCTGAGTTTCCTTCTAGAACTTGGTTTGAGGTTCTAAGTAGGGATGCACAGCTTACTGCTGTGCCCTTGACTGGAGAGCAGTCATCTTTGACCCACTGTGTAGCATGAGGAAGGATGCACAAGGAATAATGATGGAAGGCACGGACACCTACCCAGCTCAGCAGATCAGCCCAATCAACCCTGCTGATCACTGGGGTGAAGAGTCTCAGCATGAGTAACATCCTATCGCAAGATGAGCTCACATCTCCTGGAACTTTCTGGAAGGAGGTAGGCTTGACTAAATGAAGTTCCGTGCAAGCAAAACTTAGATGCAAAGTTTTTGGTTTTGCTTACCAGTTTTTATATCAAAATTTTGATTGAAATAATGCAGCATATAGAAGAATTTTGCTTTAAGCAGATTCTCCTGCTGTTGATTGTCTCGGGAGAATGAGTCAGTTGGTTTCTGTGAGCACTTGGCTTGTTTGTATCTCTGGTTTCTGAATATTTTATAGCGGATGCTTGTTTCCCTCAGCATTTTATCTGTTGGAAAGATGAAAGCCCAAATCCATAGTTCACTTCTTCCAAATTTATCAGGCTTAACAGAAAGGACTTTACGTCCATTAGCATCACTCCCGACTCTACCATTATTTCTTTCACATTGTCAAATTCATATCACTTATAGCAAATTCATTTTATCTTATTGCATTGTATCTTTTCCCAGATTTCTTAAGTATCTTTCTCGGGACTAAGTGGACTATAAATGAATAATGAGTATTCATAATATTGTTAACATGGTCAAATAAACCATAGGAAGTGACAAATATCACTATTTGAAACTCCAGTGCTGTGAAGTAATAGTAACAAAAGTTATTTAAAGCTTCAATTTAGAAACAAAATCCCATTAGTTTTTGTTCCATTGTTTCTAAAATATAGATAAACCCTGATTATCCAAGATTGAGAGAAGAAACAGATTCTCTGTGTTCTTAAATACTTCCATACAAAAGATGGAGGGCACAATTCTCTTTACATCATGCCTGGCAGCTGATGGGTCTTTCTTGTTGTCAATCACTGTGTTTGAAGATAACGGGCTCATCTTGGTGCTAATGATTAAGAGTTTACACAGTTCACCCACACAGATAAGTTATTATGTTAGTAAACACTTAGTTAGAAGTAGTGGATAGAGAAACCCTGCCCTGTTCTGTTTCATTCTGACGGTGCCTCCTATGATTTTGAACACCTTCGTTGGTCCATCAACTAGAAGACTGATGCTTGGCCTTTCGATAGCCTCTGATATCCTGCTTCAAATGCTGATGGTTGGAATCCTCCACATAATCCTTTTGCTTGACTATCATCCTCGGGTTGGCCTACACATGCAAGACAAGGAAGCAGTTGGGCAAAATTGACTGCTACATTGGAATATCCAAATGACAAGCAAACAAACAAACAAACAAAACACCTAGTTTCCCCTTACTATAAGGAGGTTTGAGGGGACATTCTAAATGACTTTGAATAAAACCTTCAACCAACCATCCAACCAGTAAGCAGTTTTCAGTTTTACTATGTCTGGGTGAGCTCAGCAGCTGAACAGTGACAGAAATGCAATACCTCCGTAGCAAAGTGATGATTTGTCTGTGACAGGGAAATTGTCAACACAGCCAAGAAATATATGTCAGAGATTTTAAAGGATAGGGAAGGCACAGCTGGTGTGTAATTAAGAGGAATTATTGGAGGAAGTAGAAGCTGACTATGTCTAAAGGATGGGAAAGAGTCACAAGAGCAAAAGTAAGAATTCAGTTCTTCCCTGCAGGATCAAGGTTGCCAGTGCTGTGGGATAGCTGATCTTTGTACATGATGGTGCCATAGAAAGAACATACAATTGTCATATTTCAGTCTACCCCTCAACCTGCCACTTATCAAATGTGGGAAGTTTGGAACATTGATTAATCCTTCTGAACCCCAGATCAACACTACTGTGAGAGAGAATACTGTGGTCAATTCCATTTTCTTATTAGTAATAAGCTTATATTCATAATTGTCTTTATTGTATCTCTGCTAAGTGAAGTGATGAGTTTTGACTGGCTTCTTGGTATGACATCAGCTCTGGATATGTGTGTGTCCAGAGAATACTGAGTGATCCTTTTGATTTCTCTCCTAATATTCTGCTTAAGAACTTTTAGGAAAACAGTAATGGTCTTTGAATTCACTGGGTAAACGCAAGGTTCTGCCTTTGCCGAAATAAAGAAATGCAACTAACTCCCCATCAGTGTTCTCAGCAACTGTGTGGAGGAAGGAATTCAGTGCCCTTGCTGTGCTATGAAACAGACAAGTCCGCTTCTTGACCACAGGTCTCTACATACTCACATCCAGGTTATCTGAGCAAGCTGAAGGGAAAGCCAAGGTTGAAACCCATTGTGATAGTAGTTGTCAGAAAACAAACCATGGACACAGAAGCAGCCTGGGCTGCAGAGATGACTCTGGGTAAAAATTCTTTGCTGCTTGCACAGACCCAAGAACCATGGTAGAAGGAGAAACCAGATCCAAAAAAACCGTCCTCTGACCTCCACATGCCTGTCGGGAACTCACGTATGCACTCACTCAAATATACACACTAACACTTTTAAAAATATTTTATTAATATATTCATATTACATCTCAATTGTTAACCCATCCCTTGTATCCTCCCATTCCTCCCTCCCTCCCGCTTTCCCTCTACTCCTTTCCTCTATGTCTGTGACTGAGGGGGACCTCCTCCCCCTATATATGCTCATAGGGTAACAAGTCTCTTCTTGGTAGCCTGCTATCCTTCCTCTGAGTGCCATCAGGCCTCCTCATCAAGGGGACGTGGTCAAAAACAGGGCACCAGAGTTCATATGAAAGTCAGTCCCCACTCTTCACTTAACAGTGGAGAATGTCCTGTCCATCGGCTAGATCTGGGTAGGGGTTTGAAATTTACTGCCTGTATTGTCTTTGGCTGGTCCGTAGTTTGAGCAGGACCCCTGAGTCCAGATCCGCCCATCATAATGTTCTTCTTGTAAGTTTCTAGGGCCCTCTGGATCCTTCCATTTCCTCATTCTCCCGTGCTTCTCTCACCTAAAGTCCCAATAGGATGTCCTCTCCTCTGACTCACTTTCCTGGTAAGTGAAGATGCTAATAGGACATGACCTAGGGCTTCCTCAAGACCCAGCTATTCCACTCCTTGGAATATACCCAGAAAATGCTCCACCACACAACAGGGACACATGCTCAATCATGTTCATAGTGGCCTTTTTCATAATAGCCAGAACATGGAAACAGCCTAAGTGTCCCTCAGTAGAAGAATGGATAAAGAGACTGTGGTACATTTACACTATGGAATACTACTCAGCTATTAAAAACAAGAAATTCCTGAAAGTTGTGGACAAATGGATTGAGCTAGAAATGATCATAGTGAGTGAGTTCACCCAGCAGCAGAAAGAGTCAAGTGGTATATACTCACTTATATCTAAACACTTTTTTTTTTTTTAATGTAAAGAGCCCTCACATGTCATGGTGATTACAGAGAAACAGCAGAATGTACTCTCTGAAGGGCAGTGCATTAGGAAGCAGCTGGTCTGCTATAAATTCTAATATGGATCCTTGGGATGGATCTAGTTTTGTTTGTACTATTAAATGTTGCTTGGGCAGAAAAGCTGGATGAAATACCACAGATGTCTTTCCTAAAGGCCCTGTGCCTGAGCTAAACTTTAGTAGGTCTTTTTTTTATTTGTTTGTTCATTGTTTTTGTTTGTTTGTTACTTTCTGGTTATCTCTTTCTTTTCCACTGCTTTCTGGTTGACTATGGAGAATTATCCTTTCCTTGTGCTGACACATTTCTTGTGCAGAGCTTCACTGTATTTGGGAATTTTAAAAATTACAACCTGCTTTTCTTGAAGAAAAGGTCAACCTGGTTGCGCCATGGAACTTGTAAAAGTTCCAGTGGCAATGTTGGCATTCACTTCTTTTTTTTTTTTTTTTTTTATTAATTTATTCCTGTTACATCTCAATGGTTATCCCATCCCTTGTAACCTCCCATTCTTCCCTCCCTCCCATTTTCCCCTTACTCCCCTCCCCTATGACTGTGCCTGAGGGGGACTTCCTCCCCCTTTATATGCTCTATGGGCATTCACTTCTTACATTGCTGTTATATTATAAAGCTGGCAAGTGACCGAGTCACCCTTCAGCATTCCCCAAGGTCACACAATGAAATACGAAGCACACTAACTACACATAAGCTTTAGGCTAGAGTATTGGAAGAGCTGGCTTTGGAAGAGGCATTCGTAGTGACTACTCTTTTATAATACACCTAAGCTCATGTATCACGCCAGAGCCCTCGACTACAGCGCAGCAAAAACAGACAAAAGAGCTGGTGCCTCAGTTTTGCATTATTAAATTCTTAACACAGCATCTGGCCTTTCCCAGTGCCGCTGGTGTATCTAACAGGAGGTTACTAGTTAGTCCATGATCACTGGCATCATGTTTTTTCACACATCTTAGAGATCAATATTTGGGTAATCAATTTGATCCCGCAGGCAATCTAATTGGTCTCTGGTTGCTTTTGGCCTAGCAGACCCAGCCTAGTATCTACTATGCCTCAAAACACATCCTTTCTTTTTATTTCCAATTGTGGGCAGAAGCATTGAATATTAGCATTTTGAGAACATGCAATTGATTTTTCTCTGCAATATCTCATCAAACATTTGGCTGTTAGAAGTTTCCTTCTTGTAGCAAAGGAAGTTCTGCTCTTTGGTGTTGTCCCATTCTGTGCTTGCCTGTAAAATCCTTGGTACTTTGTGTGTAACTCTAAGTACACTGCATGTGACAGCCCTTCACACACTGAAGCCAACTGTGTTTGCCCCCACATTCCCTCATTTTTTTACATGACTCAAGTATGTAATGTAGTGTTCCTCATATAACTTCTTCCTTTTGGGCCAGCAATTCCGCATATTTCTCCTTGCATGCTCTCAGTTTTAAATTCTATATCAAGGTAGGATCAGAAAACACTGACACTGTAAATATTTCATGGGATTACTGAATGGAAGAAATTGAGAAATTGGTTATTCAGAGACCGGAGGACAGCAAACAAACAAACAAGCAACCAAATAAACAAAACCCTCAAACAAACAAACAAACAACAACAAAAAGGCAAATCCCGAGTATCCTGAGGCAACACATAGCAAATATAGAGGGTCATCACAACTGTAGGACTGGAGACACAAGGCTTGGAGGGCAGGGGCCATCGCCAAGGTAGGACTGGGGACACAAGGCTTGGAGGATAGGGGCCATCGCCAAGGTAGGACTGGAGACACAAGGCTTGGAGGGCAGAGTTTAGCAGATTTCTGAGGAAGACGGTTAGGCTTGCCTCATATTAGTCACTCAGAATAGAGCCTTGTGAAGCTGGTTCAGGTAACGAGGAGGGTATCATCCTATGGAGGTAGCCTGGACAAAGACCTCTGCTAAGCTGAGGCTTAGCACTTTCACTCTGGAGTTCCTTGACTGGTAGTCTGATCCCCAGGGAAGAAGGGGCACCAAACTTCTAAGAATGCCTAAAAAGGTGAGAGGAGACACCCAACATGAATTAGAAATGCTACTGGCTTCTCTTGTCTTTTCTCTGCTCTCCACTGCCTCTTTTTGGCAAGGCCAAACAGGGTTCAGCTGGTAAAGCTGCAATGTGGTTTGCTGCCTCCCAGCTTCTAGACATTGAGTAAAGAGAAATGGATTTGGGATAGAGAAAAAAATGGCATCAGGTCTTCAAAATCTCACTTCTAAGCCTTTTAGTAGGAACTCAAATGAGAGTAGTTACTTTTAAATTGTATTTTAAACAAAATTCTTCACATGGCAACATTTACTTATTGATTCGTATGTAACTGTATAGGAAAAGTTGCTTTGGTTGTTTTTAATCATTTTACATGCCCCGCCCCCTTGGGGTATTGGGAATTGAATCTAGGACCTCCTACTTACTAAGTTAACACTCTACTACTAAGTAATCATTCTACTACTGAATTATATTCACAGTCCTCTTTTGTTTCACTTTAAAATATATATGAACATCTCCCCCCTCCCCTCAGTGTGTGTATGTGTTCAGATAGGCTTTGAAGTTATAATCCTTCTGCCTCAGATTTCCAAATAGATGAGATTACAGGGTTATACTTCTAGTTCCCCATTATTCTTTCTTTCTTTCTATCTATCTATCTATCTATCTATCTATCTATCTATCTATCTATCTATCTCTATTATCTATGTATCTATGTATCTATCTGTCTATCTGTCTATCTATCTATCTATCTATCTATCTATCTATCTATCTATCTATCTCTATTATCTAGGTATCTATGTATCTATCTATGTATCTATGTATCTATCTATGTATCGATGTATCTATCTATGTATCTATGTATCTATCTATCTGTCATCTATCTATCTATTCACTTTACATCCCAATTGTAGCCCCTTCCCTTATTGCCTCCTGGTTCCAACCTCCTTCCCTCTTCCCCTTATACCCCCTCACCTATTTCTCAGACAAGGGAGCCCCCACCCAAGCCACATCAGCCCATCAAGTTGCGTCAGCACTGAGTGTATCTTCTTATCCAGAGGACTGTCGAGGCAGTCTGGCCAAAGGGTAGTGGTCAAAAAGCAAGCAACAGAGTCCATGTTAGAAACAGCTTTTCCTAGGAGACCCAAGCTGCCTATCGGGCAGTGTATTGGGTCTAGGTTGAGTCCATGCATGGTCCTTGGTTGGTGCTTCAGTTTCCATATGCCGCCCCCCTCCCAGCCCAGGTTAGTTGGCTCTTTTAGTCTTCTTGTGGAGCTCCTGTTCTCTCTGCATCCTTCTATTCTTCCCTCTACTCTACCATAATACTCCCTGTGCTTCTGCCCTGCCCCCCCCCCCCATGTTTGACTGAGCCTCAGTATCTCTTTCAATCTGCTGCTGGCTGGAGCCTCTCACAGGATATCAATGCTAGTCTTTTGTCTGCAAGCATAACAGAGTATCGTTAATAGTGTCAGAGGTTGGCTCGCTCCCGTGGGATGAGTCTCAGGTTGGGCCAGGCATTGGTTGCACATTCCCTCAATCTCTGCTCTATCTTTATCCCTGCACATCTTGTAGGCAGTGTATATTTTGGGTCAAAGTTTTTGGTGGGTGGGTTGGTGTTCCTGTCCCTCCACTAGGAGTCCTGTCTAGTTAGAAAGTGGCCTACTACTTGGAGTTTCAACTAGGGTCACCCTCATATCCTCCCAGGAGCCTAACCTATCCTGGGTCTCCATCTTGTCACAGAGATACCCCTACTCATGTTTTCTCTGCCCACCCCACTCTCTGAAGGTCTGATCTCCACCCTCATTTCTCATTGTGCTTGCTTTCCTAACCTGTTCCCTCTCTTCAATCACTTCAACAATCTATTCTATTTCCCCTTCTGTGTGAGATTTAGGCACCCCTTCTTGGGTTCTTCGTTTTACTTATCTTCTTTGGGTCTGTGAATTGTAGTATAGTTATCCTACACTATATGGCTGACATTCACTTATAAGTGAGTACATACCATGTGTGTATTTCTGGGTCTGGGCTACCTCACTCGGGATGATATTTTCTAGTTCCATTGATTTGCCAGCAAATTCTGTGATTTCTTAGTTTTTAATAACAGAGTAGTGTCCCATTCTGTAAATGTACCACAGTTTCTTTATCCATTCCTTGGTTGAGGGAGATGTGGGTTGTTTCCAATTTCTGGCTATTACAAATAAAGCTGTTATGAACATAGTAGAAAATGGGATCTCACAAAACTGAAAAGCTTCTGTAAGGCAAAGGATACTTTCAATAAAATGAAACAACAGCTTACAGATTGGGAAAAGATCTTCACCAACCCACCATCTGACAGAGGGCTAATATCCAAAATACATAAAGATTTCTAGAAATTAAACACCAACAAACAAAATAATCGAATTTTAAAAATAAGGTACAGAGCTAAACAGCATTCTTAAGAGTAGAATCTTTAATGGCCAAGAAGCACTTACAAGAAATTCTCAAAATCATTAATCATCAAAGTTATGCAAATAAAAACTTCTCTGACACTCCATCTTACACCTATCAGAATGGCTAAGAGTAAAAATTCAAATGACAGCACATGCTGGTGAGAATGTAGAGAAAGGGGAACATTTTTCCATTGCTGGTGTGAGTACAGATTGGAAATCAATCTGGCTATTTATCAGAAAATTGGGAAGAGCTCTACTTCAAGACCCAGTTACACCACTCCTGAGCATATACCTCAAAGATGTTCCATCATACGAGGACATTTGCTCACTCTTACCTTAAAAAAAATATATTATTTTTAGTTTAACTTTAGTTTAGTTTTAATTTGAAATATATATGCGTTCCAGTCAATCCCTCTTTATGTATCAAATGTATTACTTATAGTCTCCAATTTTCTTCAGAATATCAGAACACAACTAATCTACTACACACACACACACACACACACACACACACACACACACACACACACAACTCTAGGGAAGTTAAAACTGAAGAAAATTAACATCACAGACTCATTAAAACTTTTGTTGTTGGAGTAGAAGTGACAAAATATAGTTGTTGACATGTTGTCTTCTGTTTGTAAGACAAGTTTTAAGCAATTTCATTAATAGCTTTGATTTTCTCCTTCATGGTAGAAGGAAGCTCCAGCTACAAACACACTGGCTGTTACAGGAGGAAAGAAAGCATTTCAAGTCTTGCAATTTTTTTCTAGGGTATTCTGAATTGAGGATCATTGAGGCAGATGAAAGATGAAGAAAACAATTTCCCTATTTTGAAAAAGCTTTCCTAAGTGCAGATACAGGATAAGGAACATTGATGTGGGTGTTTGTGTGCCTTGTTTTTAGGCCAGACTCTGCCATTAAAACCCAGATGCAAGTAACTCTTTGAGCCTGAAATTTTTGCTATTAGAGCAGGGACCATGATCTCAAGGTTTGTAGAACAAGCCATCATAGGATGTTCCTGTCTTCCTTTTAGAAGTAGGAGCTTTGGGAGAGAAAGGGGTTATTGTGATGGATTCTGATCATTTGTTTGAAGCCTACTCTCTTTTTTTCTCTCTGTGGACAATGAGTAAGAGGTAATTGAGTTATAGGGCCTTCGTATCCAATAAAACATTATTCAGTAAATAAATGAATTTAAAAAACAGAAACAGATTGAAAAAACAAATCAAGAAAGACATTGGGTCAGTACAGAGTCAGACCTTGGTTCAAACTCAAGTGTTAGCACAAAATCGGCAATCTTTGACGTGACCTATCGCAGCTATAAATGGCTGCAAGAAGAACTTAGTGCAAACATTTCTGAGGGAAACATTTTGATACATGAAGGTCAACAGTGTGAGTCTACATACCAGTAAGATTAACAAAATGGTAAGTACAGCCAAAGCTCTGATGGTCTACTCACTCTTATGCTGGCATGTGACCAGCTCACTCACGGTAGTTCACAGAAGACATAGTTACAGCTGGCCTTATCTTAGTCTAGATATCTCTCTCTCTCTCTCTCTGTGTGTGTAAAGATTTATTGATGAAACTGGGATTTCTTTCCTACTGAAATGACTGAACTTCCAAACTCTCCTTGAAGTCAAGCTTGGTGTTCACGTGTAAAACAGAAAGGGAATGACGGACACTGCCATTGGAGGGATTGTTGAAGCTGGAAAAGAAACTGTACTTTAGGAGCACAAAGTTAGCACTCCTGTTTCCAACCACATCTTCACAGAACACAAAATAAGATGTTATATGTCATGCACTAATGCAGCTTCATTCTGTGCTAGATATATATAGCAGTATTTAAATTTCCAGAGAACATTGACCAAGAAAGTTTAAGTTTTTTTACTCTAAGAAACTAGTGAGTTCAGGTATTACTAACAATGAGAAGTTAATCTGCAGTTTTATACTTTGAATTAGATCTAGTGCTTTAGCCTATTGGGCAGATTTGTATGTCTTACAACCCTTGCTTGGGGTTCCAGGACCAGAGCCATTTATTTCAATAGATTGTGTCATCCAGCTCATATCTTCTCAGGGAATGCCTTTCCCATGAGGTCCCAGGCTGGACAGACCCAGGCTCCTAAGTCAAAGTCGGCCGGCCTAGCAGAAGTGCAGGTTCCCAGTTTCCTCACTGGTGGGGGTGTCCTTTCTTTATCCGTAAGTATTCTGGAGCCCCCAGCAGCTCAGCAATGTAAGCTTGACAGGACCTGTCTTCCTAGACTGTTAATTTCACAGCCGGATGAGTAGAAAGGTAATTTATATGGGTCACTCAGATTTAAAACGCTGCCGTGTCTCCTGACTAGGTGGAATGAGAGGATTTAAAAGAATTATTAGTGTGGTCCAGAGCAGCAGTCTGTGGGCTCTTCGACACAGTCCTGTACCTTTTCCATTTGGTAAATGCCCACGTGGCCTCCCCGTGTTGACTGTGGATTACAACTGAGATGAGAAGCAAGCCACTGGGGGAAGATTTTGTTTTCATTTATTTTTAATTAATTGCAAACTTCCTCTTTCATTTGGCTGGCCACGCTCTGCAGATCCCAGGGACACAGGAGCTCTGCCAGCGTGAGGAGGCACTGTGCAGAACTGTGAGCGGCAGCTCATCTGCCTGCTTTCTGTCCTCAGGCGACATTAAACTACACCATCATGCTTGGAACTCGCCTTCCAGAATGGTCCACAGTCCTTCTGCCCTAACTCTAATCCAGAGAGATACATTTGCCTTTAAGGATTTGCTAACATCCCTAGAATGAGCAGGATTCTACTAGAAGGAAGCTGCCAAACAGCAGAAAAGCCAACAGACAGACAGACAAACAGACAACACCAAAGGCCTTGGAAAACATTTACATCTCTTCCTGGGTGTGATTGCACTGATGTACATTTAGCTTGAATAAGTATAATAGTGGGACATGGGTTCTGTATCTCTCTAACCCTCAGGTTCTGCATCTGTAGACCAGTTACAGTGTAGGATATGTGAAGCCCCTTGTACCTGTGCCCTCCATAAAATCATTATTAGTAGAATCACCCAAGAGGAAGGATGTTTACATTAGCTAACATTTGGTCACAGGTGTGGGAAGGATTGTAAACTTTGTCACAGGTGAAAGCAGTCTTGGCCAGCTTTGCCCTTGGACGCACCACAGATACTCCCTGAGATTAACCTTGAGATAGATGGGTGGAGCCGTCCTGGGTCTGGAATTCAGGAGGAGGAGGAGGAAGGACTCCATCTGGACTATTGTGTTTCTAATCGACCCTCAATGGGAGGCGGAGACCACCCCTTGCACGTGAGAGACAGGCAGGCAGAGAGGAGAGAGGAGCAGCAGGTTCAGACTAGGCTTGAGCGCAAGTGGATTGGGAAGAGGATCAGCGAACAGGCCGGACCAGCACGCAGGCCAGAGACACCTAGAGACCCGTCCCATGGAATGGATACCAGAAGGTTCACTCGTTTTTCCCTTTAACCTTTTTTCCCTCTTGTGTAATCTAGTTGGATTGTATAATAAAGTTTAATTGTTAAGAAACAGAGCCAACACACAGGTCTACAAATTTAAGTTAAATGGGGGAGAAATGAACAACAACCTCCTTGTTCCACTGAAATGACAAGTTAGTATAATGGGCATATCCTCTCTCTGCAAACACCTAGAGGAACAGGAAATGTATTAGTAACAATGATAAAGTCATTGGATATCTGAACCCAAAGGAGAAAATAAAAATCATTTCTTGCCGTTTAGCTGAGGAGAGATTTGGAATAGTGGGTGATGAAGAAGAGAGGCGAACTCCATCACAGGCAAGTCCCATTGCTCCATCGAGGGATGCTTGGGATTTGAGATCTGTGTATGGGGCAAAGAGGTGTTCTAGGTTCAAGCAGGCAAAGGGAGTCAACCGAGGCTGCTGTCTGAAACACGTGGGCAGCCACAGGAAATGTCAAATATAGACATTTATAGGCAATTAGCCCAACTAAAGTAGAAAAAGCAGAATGTGAAAAAAATGAGTGAAAACTGATGAAATCATGAAAAAGAAAGTGGTGTCAATAAAACCTAACATTGGCCATTTAAGAAGACAATAAGACACTTTGTAAGACTCATGAAAAAAGAGAAAGGGCATTGGTAAGTTATGTAAGGAACCAAACGCATAGTTAAGAATGGTGTGTCTGTGTGTGTGTTTGTGTGTGTGTGTGAGTGTGTGTGTGTGTGTTCAGAAACTATATGGTAATAAATGGGAAAGAAATACAGAATAAAAGCCTAGAAAATTATTAAATTCATAAAATTATTGATGAAAATACAAATACAAACACATTTAATCAGTAGGTAAAACTAAAGTTAGAAACAACTTTTGTGAGGCAGCAGGCTCTGCTGGTAAGTACTGTAGGTTGATGACCCCATGTTACTTTTTGATACAAGATTGTCTAGACACCAGAAGGCAACTCACTGTAACTGATTCCATATAGATAATAAAATGTGAAACTAAAGTTTTTAGAATTGCAGGACCACAGAGAAAATCCTGATGTCTAATTTCATTCATGAAAATGACACAAAATCATAGATAAAATATTAACAAAGCAAATGCAAGAATGTATTAAAATATATAGTGTGATCAAGTGGCATTCATTTTGGAAATGTCACAATGATTAAATATTAGACAAATTTATTAATTTTATTCACCATATGAACAGATTGAAGATGAAAAACATAATTATCTCAACAGATTCAGAAAAACTACTTGATAAAATTCAGTACCCATTCAGGACAAGAAACAAAGTAATTCATAAATTCAAATTGAAATTGAAAGAAGTGGAAAAATTATTTGAACCAATATAGAATATCAACTAAGCACTTAGAGAAAATATTATAATTAATGGGAAAACTTTAGATGTTCCATTCAAGTCCTTTGAAAGTAATATGTACAGTTGTTACTTCACTTAAATACTGTAGGTCTCAGTCAGTGCAGCAAGACAAATTACTTCATGTGAGAAAAGATCAGAAAGAAACAAAATAACCAGTATTGTCATTGTCAACATGGAAAATATAAAAAAAAAATTCATAAACTGTTAGTGTGACTAGTACTAGTAGCTGACTAGACTTCTTTGCGCCAACAGCAACATTCCAAATCAGTAATGTATTTTTGTACTTCTATAAAACATAGTAAATGTAACTTAAGAGAAATTTAATGAAAGAATTACAATGCAGTTATTAGAACAATTGGAAAATTATAATAAAGTATTCAAAAGGGTTTTAATAGGGAGAGAAGATATGCAAAAATTTCAAGACTTAATTTTATTTTAACTTTAGAAGATTTTTTTTTTTTTTTTTTTTTTTTTTGCATTTTTGAGACAAGGTATTACTGTGTAGCCCTAGCTATCTGGAAGCTTGATATGCAGACCAAGTTAGCCTCAAACTTACAGAGATCTGTTTGCATCTTTCTCCTGAGTGGTAAGTTTAAAGGTGTGCTCCACCATGCCCAGAAAATACTTCACTTTTAAAGGGTGACAATTCTGCAATTAATTTATAAGGAAATTCTGTTTTATAGAACCTTGTAAGTTAACCCAAAGATTTACACAAAAGTAAATTGGGATGTGAATTTCCTAAATTATTTTTTATAGAAAGAAAGAGAGGATGGAGTATAGAAAAGAGGAAGTCTCCTTGCTTCTGCAAGGGTAAACTGACAAAGCTAAGCAGAAATACTAACAAAGGAATATATATATATACATATATATATATGTACATATACATATATATGTATATATATATATATATACAGAGAGAGAGAGAGGAAAAATTCAGATCTGGAGACAAGTGGCAAACTGGAATGGTCAGTATACCGTATACAGTATAAGTGCTACAAGAAATAGTGATCCATAAAGAAAAAAGTGTTCGATCTCCAAGTCATACTGTACACAAAACCTCATGCAGATGGATTAAACAACAGATGGGAAGAAATAAATCTTTATAATTTTCAAGAAAGAAGGAACAATGGCATTACTTATATTTAAGTAAGAGATATTCCTTAAACAACAACTGAAAATAAGAACAAAACCCCTAGTACCAGACATGAGAAGTCTTCTTTAAAATAGAGTCATTCAAGTGACTCCTTAAATAGTATAGACCATTTATGTAGCTCTTGGTTTCTTCTCTTCTCAGAGGTTGAAGCTCCTGTTGCCCAAGATACTGCACACTTAAGACACAGGACTCAGATAAGTAGATCAAACCCAGAGGTCTTCTTCATAAAGCCTAGCTGTCATGCTACCATAAAATATGCAAACAGCCAAAGAAAGGAAATAATTAATAATCATACCCAGATGTGATGCCTATGAGCCACAACAGAGGCCGACATAGTAAGATGTCTATCTGTAAAAGGGCAATAAGTGGCACTCACATATTGGTGGAAAAAATCTGATCTGTTTAATCAATCAATCAATCAATCAATCAATCCATCTATTCAACAGGAGTTGAGTAGACGTCACATCCAACTTATCAGGGCTAATGAGGTCATTGACCATAGAAAAGAATCAACAACTGCTCCTTTGCTAGACTAATATAATTCCTAATCGTATTCTAAAACGAATCCTTTTACCCACAGGCAAGTGTGCATCTCACTCCTCATCAAAGAAAATTTTCTCTAGAGCAAATAGAAACCATTACAGAAACCCACAACTGGGCACAATGCAGAGATCAGTGGATTATGGGGACCATGGCCCCAGTGGGTAAATATGTCTCATCTCTCACATCTATGGCTCAGGGAACATTTAGTAAGAAGGGGTAGAAAGATTGCAAGATCCAGAGAATGAAGAAGTCTCTGCTGAAGCATGCCTCCTAGAAATGGCTGCATAGATAGTACCAGGACACTGGCAATATCAGTAGACATGGTAATGCAGAAGTGGGACATTTTCACAGTGTACCATCCTTAGACAAAGCACTATAGGAAACTAATAATGGCTGGGAGAGGGAAATTCAATCTTTCCAAGGGATGAGCCCCGTTATTGGTTATTCAATATAAAATGGTCACCTCTGTGCCAAGTACATACAAACAACAGAAATGGATTTAGTAGGTGGAGTTTATATATTACTGGAAATATATATATATGTATATGTATATATAACAACACATCTATCTATCTCTATCATCTATGTATGTATGTATGTATGTGTGTATGTAAGTATGTGTGTATGTATGTATCTATTTATCTATCTACAAACAGTAATCATAAAAGTGTCTATCAATTTTAATGTCATGGTAGGAATTGGAGGAAGAAAAGAGAAGAGGAAGAGTGATTTAATTCTATTTTAATTAAAAATATAAAATAAAATAAAACTTGAAATTTTTCCTTAAAAAAGAAAACAAGAATGGTAATAAGCCGGGCGTGGTGGCGCACGCCTTTAATCCCAGCACTCGGGAGGTAGAGGCAGGCGGATCGCTGTGAGTTCGAGGCCAGCCTGGTCTACAAAGTGAGTCCAGGATGGCCAAGGCTACACAGAGAAACCCTGTCTCGAAAAACCAAAAAAAAAAAAAAAAAAAAAAAAAAAAAGAATGGTAATAAGTTTTATTTAATTTAAATTAGAAGCTAGTGTGACAAATATTTTGTAAGTAGAGCAAAAAAAGCAACTCACTCTAAAAGAAAGAATTTTTTATCTATGTATGTGACAAAGAAATAATATTCAGAATATATTAAAACTTTTATAGTGCAGTAGGAAATGAACCTGTTTGAAAAAAGACGCATGAAAAAGTTCTTTGTCAAAGTGAAGATTTCATAAATATATGAAGATAATTTTAACCACTTTGGTTTATGAAGAATACTCATTAAAATGAGATACATTTCACTCCCAGAGATAAGAACAGCAGATCATTAAATGCCAATAAAGAGGTAGAGAAACAGAACCTAGGTAGTGCCACCAGGAAGATAAATAGGTGCAAACACTTTTGAAAGCATTTTCTATTTCCACACCTACAAACAAAAGAAGAAAAAAATACCCAGGAAATACAACAACAAGAAAATGAAAATAAAAACAAACTAAAATGAAAATCAGTAAGACAACAAAACAAAGCCAAATGCACACACCACACATAACAGAATAAACAAAACCAAATCCAAGTCATAGAGTCTGTTTAGAGTTGGCCAACTACTTTGGAGTATGGGGCATATCCTACTGGAGAAAACTGCTTTTTCCTTTGCCAGATAGTAATTGTAAATAGCTTCTTAGCTAGGGGTAGGGTTTTGTGTTCACCTCTGTCCTCAGTGCTGGGATTTTGTCTGGTTTGAAGCTCTGCAGCTCTTGGGCATGCTGCCAGAGTCTCTGTGAGTTCCCATGTGTATCAACCTTGCTGCGTCTGTAGGGTGCTGTTTCTTTGGAGTCATTATCCATCTCTGGCTCTTCCAATCTTCTCCATAGGTCCCTAAGCCTTGAGGGAGTGGGTGAGTGGGTAGGAATGTGGGGGGAATCAGGAAGGAGTTGGTGGAGGGGAAGGAATTTGATCAAAATATATTGCATGAAAAATGTTAAATAAAAATTAATATCAGCAATGAATTGCTTAAAATTCCACTGTCATGTTTCCTGTTCTTCAATGATTATAATAAAACTAAAAGAAATATTTACTCAAAGAAAATTATACTTTATTAACTGACAATGACAGCCTTGTATGTATCTCAAAATACTAAAATTCTTTGCTAGCTATATACCATAGAAAATCTCCCACACGTTGAACAAAGAATTACTGTCAAAGGCTTCTAGTGTTGCTGTTTATAAAAGTGAAAACAATATGTTTGTCCTTTATTGGATAGCCGTGGAGAGAAGCTGGGTTTGCTTGGATCATGAATTTATCCCAGGAATTAAAATGAATCAAGGGAACAACAAATATCAGTTGGAATACAATTCACAAAGCATATTTAAGAGAAAATATGAACTAATATTAATTTTGCATTGATATTTGCATAGAATTAAAAAGAACACACCAAAGAGTAGCACATGTATTTATGGACACATGCATTTGTGCTAAAATGACATAGGCTAAAAAGCAAAGATGTATCTATACTGGACTGGGAACTTGTCCAATAGGAGACAGGATAGGAGAGAGGCAGGAAGGCGTTTTGCTTGTGGAACTTAACCTGTGTGTTTGTATTACATTGCTTTCAAAATTGAAACAACAAACCTGTATAGTAAGCAAATGAGATGAAATAATGTCTTGACTATGGTGAATATGTGATGGCTATATTTCTCTGCTTTTCCATTTGTTTGAAATATCACATAATTAGAATTTTGTGTTGAATTAGAATGTCTTAATCTATTTTAAGTAAAGCTTAGAGCCCGGTTCTTGCAGATTTTTCTGGCTGCCCATGTATCCTACCACTTTCTGTCTCGGAGGCCTACTAAAAAGCAAAGAATAAAATTGTTGCCTGCAGTTATATTTCAAGTTATTACTTGTTGTTATGTCATATGAGCAACAGACTTTTAATTTACCTAGTTTGGGATGCACATAGTTTAACCCTGTTTTTTCCCCCCAAGCCAAAAATATTCTTTACAAATATTTAGAAATATTCTCTTAAACCTAATCTACTCCATCCAACGGGAAATACTAGATTAAAAAAATATATAAAAATTAGTATGTAACTATGTTTTCAGGAAGTTTGTTCGCAGGATGTCTGTGAGATAAGGGGGTAAGTGCTCGACCTGGGGCCCAGAGCTCTGGCTTCTCTCTCCACTGCTATGACTCGTTTCTGAAATCTCATGTGCTTCTGCTTCTTAATCTTTAAGATGCGAGCATTGACTTATCTCTAAATCCTTTCCAGCTCTAAGTCTTATAATTTTATGAAGTGCGAGAGTGAAGTCAGTCATAAAATGAAGTGTAGCGGAATGACACGAACCGAGGCGCCAAAGGGCTCCTCTGACTCACAGTCCCGCTTCTTCCGTCACAGCTAGAGAGTCACTGTTTTGGATTAAGGTGATGAAATTAAAAATTTGAAAACTAAATTAAAATTTTTTTTTCACTAATGCTTTATTTAGTAGAAAGAGTGTAACACAAAGATTAAATATTAAATTCAGGAAATAGTCTTAGAAACAGGGACAGATGCCTTTTGATCTGAAGGTGAGATAGCAAGGTCCTGGAAGGGAGAGAGCACTTCCTTAGAGGAGGTCCTTGCTGGTTAGAAGGATGCAGCATGCACTATGTGTTTGGGCACATGGAATGAAAATAAGGATGGAGAAAGCAAAGATAGACAGATGAAGGTGGAACATAATGAGTGACAAGTATGACCAGTCAGTGAGACTCCCTAAGATGCTCCTTAAATCCTAGCCAACCAAGGCCTTCATGACAGGAAATTATAGCTTCCTTCTCTGTCTCTGTCTCTGTCTCTGTCTCTGTCTCTGTCGGTCTGTCTGTCTGTCGGTCGGTCGGTCTGTCTGTCTCTCTCTCTCTCTCTCTCTCTCTCTCTCTCTCTCTCTCTCTCTCTCCTTCCTTCTCTTCCTCCCTTTCTTCTAAGAAATAGTAGAAGTTATTTTTAAACCCTTGGGTCTGCTGTAAGAATGTTGCTCAAATTTCAAAGTGACATTAAATAGAAACTTTTGGTCAAAGTCCTGAAGAAAATGCCACAGAAATTGCCATGCTTCTAGAGACTTTATATTGAGGCCCAGAACGATCTTGTGTTGTTAGAGTCCCAGAGTGGCTATGGGAGGGTTAAATAAATGAGAACAAGTAAAATAAGTTTATAAGCTTTGACAATGAGCAGTGGATTCTAGGACATAGGAAATTCTGAATTGATATGTGATTTTCAAGTCCTCTACAGAAGAGTGTTAAGTGTAATTTCCTTGAGGCATAATTGATAATTATTTTAACTAAGGGCTGGAGATTAAGCCTTGTATGTTCTGAAGGCTTAAAGGAGTTTAAGGCAATTGCTGTCGCTAGAAAATGTCTTTAGTATCTCTTCTCAGGACCAGAGTCTATCTAATGAGCCACATACGACTGGTGACCTCAAAGACAGCCATCTTTGGACTCCACTGAATTTAGAACTCAGTGTCTACTCCATGAAAACCTACCTTTGATGGGTAGAAAGTTTTAAAACAATATATCAGTATATCAGTATATCGGGGTCATTATGTGGAGAATGTATGAAACATTGTTTTAGGTTTACAGTGTTTGGTAAGCCAACCCAGTCTATTAGTCAGCTCACTGGGGCGGGGGGCGGGGGGGAAGAGGAGACAGATTATTTTGGAGTAGAGGTGGTTTATTTGTAGTTGTGTGTATGTCCTTTAAATTACATTAAAATTTATACAGAAATAAATTCACTTGTTAAGATGTACTGCCCCCTTTGTCACTCCTACCAACACAGTAACTCTGGCCAAGAAGAACCATCCTATGCTTAGTAATAAATAGCTCAGTCAAATGCTTTGAGAATGTGGCTGTGAAGCTGGAATGTTAGCTCAGTGGTACAGGACTAGCTTAGCACTCGGGAAGCCCTGGGTTCAGTCTCCAGTACTGCAAGAAAGAAATTAAAACTCAGAATGCAGAGTGCTAACCTCTCTTGCCTTTACAAATTGCCCTGATAAAATTTCATGTTTCCCAAATAATTTTAAAGTAAAATGTTTGGATTATTGTAAGAACTGGTGGAACAGATTTTGATTTTGATTTTCTCTCTGAATTGGAATAAATTCCAAATCGGTGAGCAAACGTTACTATTAGGTGCCTAGAATTCTAAGCAGAGAGTCAATATGTGTTAGGGCTGAGGAAATTTCTGTGGAAAATTCAAGTCCAACAAGCATGATGTTAACCTTGGGGTGCCAAGTAACAGAAGCGGGTGTGGAGGGTGAGGAAAGGACTGCACTCATTTGGAGGAGCTCAGTGCTCCTGAAGAAGGCTATACTCCGCCCAGTTTGTTTTCCCGCCATCTGTTGCCTTAGTCTCTCCACTGCTGCTTACCTCTGGTCTCCTGTAAAGGAAAAAGCAGTTTAAGAGACAGATGTTCTAAAGAAAGAGAAAGCTGAGCTTGAAGAAAACACCCAAGGTTTTCCCACATGTAATCTTTCTTAGTTCCAAGAATTGTCTGGAAAAAACAAATGGGATAAGTGGGGACCTGCGGTCTCTCTAGATCTGCGGCAGCCCATGAAACCAAGGTTCAGATCAAAGGCCATATGTGGATATCTGCGAGAAGCCATAGGGTTCCCATCTACATTTCATGATAAGTGGTCAGCGCCTCAGTAAATCTATCAGGTGACCCGCTGATCTGTGGCACTGGGGACCCTGGAATTTCCATCCACCATTAGGTTTGTAGACAATGCCAAGCACACTAGTTTCACCTACTTGCCATGAAAATACAACTTTTCTAGTCAGGGCCATGGCATCTCCCCTCTCTGCCCACGACACTCTCATGCCATATCGACTATTGTAATCATAGATCATTCCCCTCCCCCCCTCCACCCCCCCCCCGCCATTTACCAGGGAAAACAGTTTTGACCTGGTTTCTGTGAGTCTAGCTGGTGGTCCCCAACACATTCTTCTAATACCCCATAAGGGTGTCACGACTGGTCACGTTAGTTTGCATGAAAAGCATTAAAAATCTTCGATGGGCGTTCGTGGGTTTGATAGTTCAACTTCCTTCATTCTATCTTCTTAGTTCCTTCAGCTCTTGTCCATACTGAGATTTGTTTTGTTTTGTTTTGTTTTTAATGCTTTCACCTTGCCAAAACATTCCTCTTCTCTCCTGAGCATCTGTAGAACCGCACACTCTGCCAGGTGCACCCCTCCCTTAGCTGCTGCCTCCTCTCCTGCCTGTCTGCTTTGGACCTGCAGAGTCTCACTTGACCTTTACTTAGCAGATTAAATGTTACTTCCCTCACAATACACCTGACCATTAATTTCTATAGCATTTGCCGCTCCCTGCAGCGTGGGAGTAAAAAGCTGCCTGTCTTATTCAACCCCACCACCCAGCTCAGAGCACATTCTTAATAGACATTCGCTGAAAGAATAGAGTTAATTAGGAACCATTTAATCCTTGGGCACTAAACAGACAAAGTTAGTTACCTTAATCGGATCAAAACTGGGCTTTCTGCCCACTCCATATTAACACCTGACTTGGAGCAGATGCTAACATTATATCAACGTATCAGCTAGAGGATAGTGGATCTAATCCGTCATTTTTTGAGACACCAAGGAAGAGCAAAAGCATGTAACAGAGTTTACCTTGCTAGTCATGCATCAGATACTTTCTCCCACCTTTGTTGATGAGAAATGGATGTGAAGTAGTTCTCTGGCCTAGTTGGTTTGATAATAGGCCACAAGACCTTCGTTCTAGAATAAGGTCCTAGTCTACATCCCTTGGGAAGTAATGTAGAGAGGCCAAGAATAGAACAGAGAGATCTCACTACATCTCTCCATTTATTAGTGAATAGTTTACATGTATCTACATGGCTATCCATGATTCACGTAATCCAAGCTTAAAATAAATCATTACTTAAAGATTCCCACATCACATAAAATTCACTATGTATCTATTATCTATCTATCTATCATCCACCTATCTATCTATTATCTACCTATGTATCTATCTATCATCTATCTATTGCTATGCTGCAGACTGACCCCAGGACATTGGGAGACAAGTGTTCTACACTGACCCATCTCTCCAGGCTCATGTGATATTCCTTTCTGCTGTTAATCTGCCCCTGTTAGTGCTCGTGACTATTTCTTCCTGTACAGTTGAGGGTAGATATGTTTGCCAAGCATGGATCAGGAATTCTTGGAATTGGATGCAAATCAATCTCTCTCTCTCTCTCTCTCTCTCTCTCTCTCTCTCTCTCTCTCTCTCCCTCCCTCTCTCTCTCTCTCTCTCTCTCTCTCTCTCTCTCTCTCTCTCTCTCCCTCTCTCTCTCTCTCTCTCTCTCTCTCATGTATCAATCATCTATCTATGTATATCCTTATCATCTATCCACTTATCATCAATTATTTACATATCTATCTTCCTAGCCACCAATAGCCTTGAACATGCTATGTCATCAGCCCTGTTTTTTTTTTTTTTTTAACTTTCCTTTTTTCTTGTTTTTGTTTTTGTAATTGAAATGGGATCTTATAAAGTTTGCCAGGCTGGCCCTGAATTAATCTGTAGCCAAAGCAAGCCTTGAATTTGTAATCCTCTTGTCTCGGCCTCTCGAGAAGGTGGGGTTGTCAGCCTCTGCTGTCAGAATTGCAATGAACACACAGGTCTGTTAAAACAGGTGAGATTGTGTTCATATTCATTGATTAATTACTTCTATCTTTAAAACAGCTATACCTCACACCATGCTTTCTTCTCATCCAAATATCAACTGAACTATTTCTAGCATCTCTAGGGTGAAATCTTACATATGTGAAGCAGTCCTGCCCGGTTTCCACACACAACCTGATTATGACGTCTGAGGACTCTGCTTCCTAGCAAGGACACCACTTGGGATCTTGCCTGCGGTGAGGATCCAGCTCTTTCCCTCCCTATCTGCACTGTTAGTGTGCCTCTTGGGTCTTCGGAGCTACACGCATGGCATATTCTACACGGGATGTCAGATTCAGAGAGTGAAATAGGAAGAGTGAGTCATAGCCTCTCCCAACGCCAAGCTGACCATGTAATGAATACTGTCGGTTCTTTGAAAGATCAGCGGAGCCGCTCCATCAGCGCCTGTCTCTGCCCAAAATGTGACTTGGCAAGATTATAACGTTTTATCGGATTAGCTCAAGGATCAGTAAATTTGAAAATTTATTTAGAAGGTTAAATAATCTTTTATTGCGACTGCTCTTACCTTTCTGCCCAAATCTCCAGCTAATAAAATTTCCGCTGCAGCCAGTGAAAGTCAAGAGGAAGATTATACTTTTGAGAGTTTTGGAAATGTTTGCACATCAGTTTACTCCACTCACGAATGCCCAGGAACTGTAAACAAACCAAAGGGCGGTGTTCACAGGGCTGAAAACTTCGCTTACACTGGAAAGCAGTACTTTCTCTTCCTTGCTATTCTTGTCCCAGCAAAGCATAGTGAGCCCCAGACACACAGGGACACCTTTCTTGTTTACCTGGTGAGTGACATGGGTGCTGAGGTCAATCTCTGCTCCATTTTAGTTTCTCAACGAACTCTGGTGCCCCATTTTTGACCACATCCCCATGATGGGGAGGCCTGGTGGCACTCAGAGGAAGGATAGCAGGCTACCAAGAAGAGACTTGATACCCTATGAGCATATACAGGGGGAGGAGGTCCCCCTCAGTCACAGACATAGGGGAGGGGAGTAGCAGGAAAGCGGGAGGGAGGAAGGAATAGGAAGATACAAGGGATGGGATAACAATTGAGATGTAATATGAATAAATTAATAAAATACTAAAAAAAAAAAAAAAAAAAAAAAAAAAAGGAAGGTGGCGTTGGTTATATAGATTCAGAAGACGTCAGTAACCCTGACTCCTTGAAGCTGGAATTGGCTATGCTCTTTAGCAGTGGTTCACAGTTTGTGGGGATGGGACACTGTACAATACATCACCGACTGCAGAAGCATATTGCTTCCTAGTTGGTCAGGGGTTGCTGTTCAAAGGTACATTTTATAGAGGCGGTACTTTATAGAGCTGGAAAACTTTCAGACCCAGTTCTTTTCTCTAACTTACTTTTATCTCTAACAAACATGAGAGAACTCAGAGGGACAAATTCTCCTCCACAGTGCACTCTGGTGATTACCAACAGCTCCACCAACACTGACTGAAATGAGCTTTGGAATCAGCCTGGCTGATCACCCTAATCATTTTAATGATAGAATCAACCTGGCCTAGAATGTCCTCAACAAGGAGAAGTGGCAGAAAAGCCACTCTACACTGACACCTCCTCCTCAAGACATATTCTGATGCACTTAATGAAGAGTCTGGGGTTTGTATTAGGGACAGGATAATGTCAAGGCTTTGTCAACCCTCCACTGCTTCATTAGCAGTGATGAAGAGCTCTCTGACACTGTCTTCCTTAGGACATGTGTCATATCCTGGAGAGGTGCCGTGTCTCAGGCGAGCCTCTTTGCCTTGCTACTCAGCCATCATCAAACCAATCTCCCCCCCCCCCCGCCTTTTTTTTTTTTTTTTTTTTTTTGCTTCACGTCTGCATTCTGAAGACCTGTCCACCTGCACCTATTTGGAAATGAAGGCTGAAGCGCTTCATTTTCCCTCCCAGTATCAGAATCAGTGTGTTAGCGCCTTGCTTTGTGAACTTCTAAGTGAATTCATAGCTTCAGTATATCCTAGGGCATATACATTTAGAACAGGATAATCATAACGAGCTCCTTCATAGTGCAGTATGACTGTCTATCTCAATTAAAGATGGGGGAAATGGGGCAAAAGGATAATTATTCACTCAAGATCACCTGGAGAACCAAAATAGAGGCAAGATATGCAATGCGAACCAGGTTCCAGAATCAGTGTTTCAACAAGGGGGACCACTTAGAATTAAAGAAAAATGATGTATTACCATTAATGTAATGTAATTATAACTAGGAGATATTGTTGACTAAAAAACGTACAGGTAAGGTTAGTTATTGAAATACTTAGCATTTCTTTGACCTAGATAGCCTAGATAGCTCAGTTTTCATCCTATATTTGTTTTGAATGAATATCCTTGCTTAGCAGACCCAATATATTTGACACAGTATGATCAGGCTAGCTTAGGCTATGCAATGAGACCCTGTCCTAAAAACCAACCAACCAGCTACCCACCACCAGCAACAAGACCATAAATTATTCAGAATTTCGGATATCCTAAAATGCTCTGAAGTTTTTCTGTTCATGATATGATCTACTTTTTGTTTGGAATCTCTTTTGCATATTAGGTGACTAAGACCTGATTTGGTCCTAGTACTGGGGAGATCAGCAAAGAGTAAAGGATAAGAGGAAGCAATGGGTAATTATTCAAAAGTATCAGTTTTAGACCAGTTAGAAGTAGATTAGAATCTGGCAGCAACTGAATGCTGTGATGAAGCAGAGCTAAGCACGCCCTTACTGTGCAAAGAGCAAACTAATGAGTTCTAGGCAGCCTGGTAACCAGATGTGGAGGAAAGTGTACGCCATTGCAATAGAGAGAGAGTCAGGGACTGCCAAAGTTTGTATTTGTGAAGAAACAGATTCCAAAGGGAAGCATGTTTTAAAATAGTCAACCACGGCCTGAATTAGATATCCACATGTTGTAATTTTTATTTATTTCAACCACATTATACAATGTTTTCCTATTTCAATAGATCTATAAGGTTATGGTAGCAACTTTTTTTTTTTTTTTTTTAGAATCACGTTATTTCTATTTTTTATTACGGTATTTGTCCTAGCACATGCATCAGAAAAGCACAAAATGGATAGTCTCTTTATTTCATTTTTTATCTTTTTTATTTAATTAATTTATTCAGATTACAACTCAATTGTTATCCCATCACTTGTATCCTCCTGTTCCTCCCTCCCTCCCACTTAAGCACTGAGTTGAAAACATGAAATTCTAGGGTATCTCACCAAATAACTGTTTCCTAACATTATACCCATTTCATTTAATAAGCATGAAGTAGAACATTTGCATCACCATGTCTTTGTCAGTTTTGAATATTATTACTCAACAATTAAGCTGCATTTTAAAATTTGTAAATGATCATGAGATGGAAGATGATGCTGGTGGCATTACTCTGAGTATTGTTCATTTATGCTTGTGTTTGGTTAGAATTTGAACACTGTTTCCTAGTGATTTGTGTCGGTTCTCTTCCTATCTGAAGGAAACCTGAATTTATGAATTTTAAAAGTCTTTCAAGTTTGGGATTTGCAATATAACTTTGCTCATGCCTTTTACACATATGTTTGAAAATCAATTTATAGAGTGACTTATTAAAATATTATGTTTACCTTAATAGAAAAAATCATAGCCACAAATGGCCAGGTTTCATAAAGTCTGTCTTCTGGGCTAGCTGTTATATCAAGGATCTAAAGAGAGGGCTGGTGGGGAGTCTTTCTTCCAAGGGGGCAGAACTGGTAAATCCTCATGATGAGTACTGAAGGCTCACGAACTGCTCTTTTCCTGTTCGTGCTAATGCCCATTTCTCTCTTTCCCTTCTGATCTATCACATGCGCCATGCTAGACTTCCTCTGCAATAGATAGTCCTAGAGGAACTTTCTGCTCTGTCACTTCATGGCTTCTCTACTTTTTGTTTTCTTTCTGCAGTTTTCCGTCTTTTAGAATAATACTTTTAATGAGAAAAAGAAAAGATAGCGTAAAACCTTTCTAATTTTTTTCTATTGCATTTGAAAAGCAAATGAAATGCCCTCAGGGTCCTTCCCTGTGGGACGTGATGGGACTATTGTTAGCACTGGGCACGTAGCTTTGTACATGAACCTTGCATAAATAATTCCCCTAAGTGTTTAGGGAGTGAAGACTTTTGACATTAGAAAGCTCTGCAGAGACTACTTATTCTTTGATTTCTGCTTGAAAATCAGGTAAGGGTCTTGATCAAAAGACACCATTTTGAAGAAAAAAAAAATCTCAATTTCCACAGAACAACATCAGAATTAGATGAAGAGGAAGAATAATAGTTTTGACAAAAAGGACCAATGCATGATCAAAGAAGCACAGGATCCTTCCAGAAGTTTCCAGAAAGTGATAGATGTTGGTGGGAGTTGCCATCATCTTGTGAAACTTTATATAATAATCTCCAGGTTTCAAAAAAGTAGACATTATTTTCTTCCCATTCTTTGGCTTAGCTACCAGTAGCACAGTATTAGTAAGAGGAAACTGGGCGCTTAGTTCCTTAGTGGAAAGGCCTCAGAGACATTCTCCTTGTTTCTGCACTGACTGCAAGTGCCTCCTCCTGCCACTACAAATTCCTCCTACCTGTTTTCAGGAAGATCCCAGATCGTACGCTAATAGTTCATTCTAGTGAAAATTAGGCTGACTGGAGATGTCCCACTAACTAAATCCTGCTCCTTAAGAAGCAGTTTCACATTTGTTCCAAGTTTTTGAGGAGATTTTTCTGAGCGGAGTTGATTGGTGCACGCTGTATGAACTTGGCAGCTGGAGGAGGCTGTAGTATTCAGTACATTGTCTAGACTTCCATTCATGGCTATTGTTTGTTTAATGCCAGCATAGGGCCAGGGAAATGTGGAAGTTCAGCTTAAAGAAAACACTTCAGTGGCTATGTGTCCATGCCTTATTGTCAAGATTAGCCTTGGGCTATCCTCCCAAGATAATCTTTGCATGGTTCACTTACACTGTATATGTATATGTATGTATATATGTGTGTATTATATTTATATTTTACATATTAATTATATATTATATATAGTATGTGTAAACCTTATAATAAAACATGAGTTTACACAACACACACACACCCACACACACACACACAGAGCTCATATTCCTTCTCTTCCACTTCCCAATGTATCCTCTTCTCTCATCTGGGGGCAGACATGGTCTAGCTTTAATCTGACTTCCCCTGTTTTTCAGCCAGCATCATTCCTTCTACATTATCTTTTAGACTAAGAGAAACTAAACCAAACAATATTCTCAAGAACCAAACCAAATTGAAAATAAAATCACTTAACTAATTAAAGACTCTGCTCCAGGCATCACTTTAGAAGGCCAGACCCTAACACTCGTTTGGACCGTCAAAGCCTCCCTGCCAAATCACACTCTTGGATAGCCTTCATTCAGTGTGTTTGATAAGGGATAGATAGATCAGAACAGGAGGTAGAAACAGAGCAGGTGGGGCAGGCATTCCTCAACAGCAATGCCAAGAATGTCCCAGCCAGGGTCCAGGAATTCCAGAAGAGAGCTCTGGCTCCAGTTAATTCTTACTGCCTTGAGGAAAGGTTTTTAGTGGGAGGCACCAGACACCTCTTTGTTCAGTAAACTGAACTGAACGGCTTTTCTTCCTTAAGCCTTAGTTGCTACGCGTCCTTTAAACAGTCCCCAGCTAGTAGCTGCATGGTACCCTGGTTCCTGGGACACCTCCTTCTATGTAGGAGCTCTGCCCTCTCATCTTCTCTTCAGTTCTAATCTATGAATCTACAATAAGTTTCTTTCTAGAACTCACCTCCAGTTGAGTTGTGAATTTCATTCTTTGGAGTCACAAAACAAAACCCTAGAACCAGTGACTTCTGGAAGTGTTGAGTGGCTGTAGTCATCTGTTGTCCTAACATGAGAGTTAAAAACCATCTGAAGAGAAAGGAAGGGCCTCCTTTGATCTCAAAGACATCACGCATTTCCCTATATCAAAGAGTAAGAATTTACTTTTTAAAAAGCCCCCTATCCCATTTTCAGTCATATATTAAAAAATAACTATTCCAAGTTGGGTTTTGTGATCAGGCCAACTCAGGAAAGTATCTTAGTTATTGTTTCATATTTTCTGCCTCAAAGACCTGATGATTTAATTACCTCTTAAATCCCATGGCTGAAGTGTATCTTGTAGAGAGAGCTGTCAAAGAAACAAGAAGGACAGTTTGATTTTTCAAAGGGTGGTCATAAGGACTGGAGTGTGAAAAGATAATTAAGGAGAGAGACAGGAGAAGTGCTTCAGTGAAGAAAAAGGGCCCTAGTAGGCGTGGGTGGAAAGATGGAGCACTCAGACCATCCAGGCAGCGCGATAATGACCTCCTTATTGGTCTTCCCGCCTCAGCCGCTGTAGCCTCAGATGCCTCACAGCTGTCACAGCCATTTTCCTCGGGCCTGCCCTTGATTGCGTTACTTCCCTCTCTCAGGGCCCTGTGTCAATGCCCAATTACCTCTCCAGGCAAATTAACACTGTTAATCATGTGCACCAGGGTCCTCACCTCTGGTTTCTTGTGACTAATGGCCGTCCTCACCCCTACTCTGGTGTGGGGCCTTGGTGAGACCTGTCACCAAGCATGCGCCCCGGCCTCCAGCAACTTCTCCATTTTGATGAGGCCCTGGGCGTTTCTTTCTCTAGAACACTACCCCAGAGTAACCTTTTCAGTGTAGCTCTTTCGCTTTTTGTATTTGCTGTCCAAGATGGCTTTAAATTTTCTATCAACAGAGCTAACCATTATAGAGTTCTCCTTGAGGTGAGGCCCCTGACCTCACTTCCTTAGAGTGTATTGTTTTTTCAACTTCTCGTGGCAAATGCTCTGTTTGACCCTCTGAGATGCACAAAAATCTTTCCCCGTCTTCTAGCCAGTTTTATCACCCAGGACTCATTTTTTCTCAAGGACCTGTAAACCGTGGTTTTAGATGGCAAGCATCAGAGGAGACAGCCTTCCTGTCTGTCTCCTAGCATCTACAGTTAGTGAGGCACTCAACTTTGCTGGGAGCAACGTGCCCACAAATACTATGAATTAATCCGAGCTCCCTCTGCAATGTCTTCCTGAATTTTGTTTCAATACTGTTGAATTCAGTCTTTTCCTTCCATTTCAATAGGTTGAATAAAGGCTTCCTTGCCTGTCTGATATTATCCAGTACAATTTTTGCATGACGTACCTGAAAAACCTTCTATTTCTTACCTACAAAAGAAAATGCAAAGTGTACCTTGTGCATGCTTGCCTTTCATATTTTTAACTTTAACAACCATCATTTTAATTGTGACCTGAACTATTCATGATGACGCTTAAGTGGGCTATAACTGATTGCATTCAGATATAATCAGAATACCACAGAGGAAATAACATGTGTATACATTTATTTTATTGTATCTCTAGAAAGGTAAAGGTGACCAGACAAACACTAAACTATGCTGAACAGGAATTCTTATGAAGTCAAAGGGAAGGCTAAGGCTAGTGACATGTCCCTATGTGACTGAGATCTCCTCCTATGGGAATGAAGAGACGTTTGCTTTCCCTGTAAAAGAACAGGAAACCAACCAACCTACACCCCTTGCTTCCTAAGCTCCTGGAAAAGGAGCCTGAGTCAGAAAATGCACACTGCCTTCCTGATTTGTGCAGTGCTGGGATCTGAAGGATAAGATGATCTGTCTTACCTGTTTTTATTCAGCATTAGAATTGTACACAATTAAGTGCCCTCTTAATCAGGTTTCACTTTAAAAGCCTCCAAGTCTTTTTAGTAGTCAGTCTTGAACAAGAGAATAATAGAATTAAAAAACAAAACAAAAAGACATATGTGAACAGTTTACATATAACATTTATGCACATCAAATATAATAGTCCAGTTATATTGATTTTATTGAGGAAAAAATACAGTGAATCTTTGCTAAATAAAATTTCTTTAAATAATACTGGTAGATATTAGGTTGAGTGGAGAAATTGTCTAGCATGTGTGTGTTTTGTAGGATTTTTCTTTTGTGGGTTGAGAGCTTTACTCAGCAATAGAATTCGTGGTTACCCTATGGAAAATGGTTCATGTGAGCATGAGTAGCAATTATGAGGCCTTATAAGCATATCTTTCCTAGTTTTTAATTCTGCTTGGACCACTCTGAGGACTCCCATCTACAGCAAAACCAGTAACCTGCTCACTGAATCTAGGTGGAGGATCAAATGCTCTTGTGAGGCTGACTTGCCTCCGACACTCTGAATTGTCTTGAGAGAGAGAGAGCTGCTTCTTATGTTTGCCAAAGACAGCCTCGCCTTCCCTGTCTTGGGGAATGCTAAAAAAACAAAACAAAACAAAAAAATACATAGTTAATTTACTTTTAACTTGAAAGCCCATCCCTCTCCTTGACACTTTATCCTGGGTTTTCCACAAATATAGTTATTTTGGATTCTAGATATTGAAAAGCCTTGCTGGAGTGGAAGAAAACCATGGGGGTAGTGATTGATATGCTACCAATTAGTTATTTAGTATCAAATATCTTGATTTTTCTGAGTTTTTAGGCCTGGTTCTTGAGCTTCAGAAATAATTCTTCAGATTATAAAATATAAAGTTGAGCTACTGATGGTGTGTAATACTTCTTTGCATATATATAAGACAGCATTTGAAATCCACTGGCCACAAATGGCAAATTTGGACCAATCTGCTACTCTCTTGTGTCATGTCAAGATTATACAACTTTTTGTTATTATGTAAAATGGTCTCTTAGAAATTGCAGACACTAGTCTATTCCCACATTTATTAGACACTCCAGCTCGTTTTCAGTGGACAAATGAGTTCCACTTCAAACTTTTTGTCCTTCGCATTTATCATCCAGAGAAGAAGATAGAGATTTAATATTGTGAATATCTTAGAAAAATTTTTAAATTTTAGCAATAATAGATCTAACCAGGGTCTGGTCTATTTGAAACGTGCTTAATAGATACTAGACTCCACCATCCATAGGGTTAATAAGTTTGTCCTTCTTTAAGGAAGGACCATATAAATAGAAAGGGTTCTATGGGGTCCACTTTTTACTGTTTGATTTACACATTGTAAAGAACTAAACAATGGATGTGATATTCCTTCCTTGTCACGTTTTCTTGTCTCTAATAATACTGTTGTGAGACCACTCAATGCGGACCAGTGGGGTGTTTCTGAGCCAGTCTGAAGGTTGATCCTTTGTGAGAGATGAAGTTTTAGGGTCAGACATTTTAGTTCTCAAAGAAAGGATCAAGTTGTTCACAGGGAGGTGCAACCATATGACAGTGGTGAGTGGGGACTGACTTTCACACGAACTCTGGTGCCCCATATTTATCCATGTCCCTTGGATGGGGAGGCCTGGTGGCACTCAGAGGAAGAATAAGCAGGTACCAAGAAGAGACTGAATACCCTATGAGCATATACAGGGGGAGGAAGTCCCCCTTAGTCACAGTCATAGGGGAGGGGAGTAGGGTAAAGCAGGAGGAAGGGAGAAATGGGAAGATACAAAGGATGGGATAACAATTGAGATATAATATGAATAAGTTAATAAAATATTAAAAAAAGATAAAAACAACCATATGACAGACCTCATGCTCAGAAGCAGGTGTGAGTCAGAGAGGAACCCAAGCCTCGCTGCCCCCATTTTTCACCTGTTGTGTGGCTTCTAGAGTGTTTCAGTCCACAAGCAATCTAGGCATATATTTTTAAAGGAGGCTCATTTTGAACAGAAACACTTTATATGTAACAATTATGCACACCAAGTATAATAGTTCGGTTATATTGACTTCATTGATGAAAAACACAATGAAACAGTGTGTGGGGTGTGCATATTTCTCTATTGCAAGAGAGCCTGAGACATTTCCAAACAGGGAAGAATCTTGAGAGCCTCAATAGTTTTTGCGTTATTTTTTTGAAGGGGGGATATTGATTTGAGAAATTCAAACTTTTCTGGAGAATGAGTTAGACAATTTACAGAATGGCTTTTCTGGGATTAAAGAAACCGAGATGACAGTTTCTCATCCTATAATTAAGCCCTTGAAATATAAAACCCACTTGAGAATGACCTCATGGGACCCTGGGTAACTGTATCACTTCTGTAACAAACCATCATGAACTTAGAGCCTAAAAATTCATCATTATTACCTTATAAATATCTTTCTAGCCTAAAATCAAGGCATTATATTGGACAGATCTATTTAGTACTTTAAGCCTTTCTAGAGCCTGCCCTCTTTATCTCAAATATATCTTCAAGTGCTCCATATTGTAGGAAAGTCCAGTACTAGAGAAACCCCAATTTCTACAAGCAATACCAAATGCTCTATTAATGGCTTCTTACAACATGTCCCAGCATACATGACTCAACTCAACAGTGGTGCCAAGTTGTAAGCTTATCTATCTATCTTTCTGAATGAGATTGGTGGCACATTATGGTAAGGGTATCAATAATTTATTAAGCTCATTGATATGTATATAAAGCAAATACTTTAAAGAAGTCAGTGTTTTATTGTTGGTAATAAATTACTTAACAATAATGGTAGACTTGCCTTACTTGTCACTGAGGTTGAAGATCCACCATGTAAATAATCTCTATAGAAAATTAGACTGGTGGTGTTGTGTGGATCGTCTACTGTACATGTCCTACTTTTCATCTCCTTTCTCTAAAGCATTATAGATTGTTACCAGTCCGGGGAGATGGGAAGGAAATAATGTCTTTCCCACCTATGCCTATAACTGTAGCTCTCAAACTTCAGGATGTAGAATCACTTGCAAGCTTTGTCAATCACAGGTTACTGAGCCTCCGTCAATTTCTGAATCCTTTGTTCCGAGTGGGACCTGAGAACTTGCACTCCCAACAAGTTTCTGAGTGCTGGTATTGAAAAAATTCTGGAACTGATGTTTTTCTCTTAGATACTTCTGAGACGTGGCTGCTGGTGACTCAGCCCTAGTTGACCTTTTGTGCTTTTGCCAAAGCGACTTAATGCTGAGACATGGCTGCTGGTGACTCAGCTCTAGCTGACCTTCTGTACTTTTACTAAAGCGACTTAATGCTTCTGTGTTTCTGTATCACAGTCGGCAAGAGGGAATGTGTCCTCTGAGGCTTGACAATGCTTAGGCTCACATGAATAGTGCTGTGGAGTTGCAAGCATTTATTATAAAGTATTATTTTTTCAGACTTGAAAAATTCCCTGAAGAAGTTATGGCTAAGGCTCTTTATGGAAACTGAAATCTCTTTCTGACTTCAACATTGTTCATTCTTGAGTACTGGCTTATTTTTTGGGTGGGAAGTAGTTCAGCTTTTGGTGGTTGTTATCTTATTCCTTCTGAAACTATAGTTTAAAGTCATTTTTAAAGTTAAACTGTCATTAAATCACAGTGCTGATTGATTGATTTGTTAAAAATTTACAATGTTAGAGAAACTACTGTGTGAAAAGTTTTTAAAAGTTGTAAATAATTTTGAAGAATTATAAGCATGAAATGAAAAAGCATATAATGTAGTATAAATTGAAATAAAGTTTGTTTTAGAGCAAGAGCTCATTTAAGAGTAGTTTTCTCATCTGATGATGGAGAAAATACAACATCTTCCCATATAAAATGGTATGAAGCCTGAATGGGCCTGTGGAGAGCCGAAACACCTAGGGTCAATGTGGGTCATGGGGTAGTTGAAATGTCCCTCATTAAAATGTGATTTTTAAATGAAAACTGTCAAGAAAGACTTTTTAAAGTGGGTTTCTGCTCTTCTCAGACAGCTTTCTATCACATCAGAAAAAAAAAAAAAAGCAATGTATGTCAGAACAAAGAGAGCCACTGAGCTTTTTAGCGAAGTACCTTACTTGTGAGAGAGCCGAAGGAAGAGCTGGCCTTAGGAGTGACGTCAAAGGCATGCCTGAACATTCTCCACCATTAAGTGGAGAAGGAGATCTGAGTTTCACACAAACTCTGGTGCCCCATATTTGACCATGTCCCTTGGATGGAGATGCCTGGTGGCACTCAGAGGAAGGATAATAGGGCATCAAGAAGAGACTCGATACCCTATGAGCATATACAGGGGGTGGAGGTCTCCATCAGTCACAGACATAGGGGAGGGGAATGGGGGGGAAGCGGGAGCGAGGGAGGAATAGGAGGATACAAGGGATGGGCTAACAACTGAGATGTAATTTGAAGAAATTAATAATAAAAAAGGAAACAAACAAACAAAGGCATGCCTGAGATGCTCATGGTGCTGAAGACCTGTGAGGAACGAGAAACGTTTAAACCGCTCACACCTCTTAATTTTCACAGCTCTGTTTGGAGAGAAGTGCACAAAATCAAAAACTGTGCAAGGAAGCTGGCCAGGATGCGCAAGCATTAGGAGCACAGCTGGCCACAGATGTGTGACCACAAGGACTTTAAATACTAGAATTAACAGATATGTAATACAAGTAACTATGAAAAATTAAATGCCAAGTAAAATATAAAAGAAGAAACAAGAGTATATCATAATGAACTTGCACACTTGAAATAATCCAAATAGTATCACTAAATGTGGAAATGAAAAAGGTAAATGCTAAAATCAAAAGCTCAATGGATGCATTCATAACAGAGCAGTGGAATGAAAAGAAGAATGAGTGTAAATACGGAACAAAACACATTCTCCAAATAGTAGCACATGAAGGGAAGCATGACAATTTAAAGGTTGTGGAGACAGGATGAAGAGACCTAAAGAACTAACATACATCTCATTTGAAGAAATAGCCCAGGGTAGACAACAGGATTTGGTAGAATACAAAAGCTCTCTAATATGCTTAAAGTAAGAGATATAGAAATAAATATATATTATGCAGTTTTAAAGTAAAATTTTGATATGCTAGTGACTATGAACAAATCTTGATAAAGACCAGAGGAAGAATACACACAGCTCATAAAAGAGTAATAAATGGAACAGCAGCAAAATCTCCAACTCAGTAATAGATGCCAGACTATAGGAGAATGTGTTAACCTGCCGGAGAAAGCTATATAGTTGTTGAAATTAAACTGTAAGAATGAAAGTAACCTAAAGATATTTAAAATAAAAACTGGCAGCCTTTTACCACAATGGACCTTTATTTATAAAGAGTATAATTAAAATAGCAACAAAGATCTGGGTGTCCAAGTTGCAAGACAGAAAGGGTGACAATTAAACTGCTGATGTTTATAACAAAAAGAAAGAATTCTGAAAATTTATCTGCTTATTCCTTAATATTAAAAAAACCAACAAAACAAATCCAATAAAGTTTAAAAACTGTTACTTAGCAGAATAACTTAATAAAAGAGAAACAATCATAAGTAAGAACATAAAAAAATTAGTCATTGAAAAACCAAAGCAATACAGATTAAGTTTGTGTCAGGATTTACCAGCTCAAAGATGCAAGGTGTTAGTGGGATCATTAAAATTTGTATATAAAATATAAAATGTAAAGCAAGTCAAATGGGTAGATTTGTAGAAAATACAACTTATGAAAACTGTTTCAATAGGAAATGGAGGTGTGGATGGGTAGATAAAATATCACTCCTTATTGAAAACACCACAACTACTTTAATCAACAAATACTTTCAGGCTTTAAGGAAAAACATAATTCTACTCATACATAAATCCTTTCAAGGATTGGCCCATGCACACTTTCCAGAACTCACTTACTAACAAACTGATAAGGACTCTATGTGACCAGAAAGTTCCAGACCAATCTTACTCATGTTTATTAAGAACAAAATAGAAAGCATAGTAAATGGGAAAAAAGCACAACAAAATGGAAAGCTTACATCTAGCAGTCTTTGATACATTTCAAGTTTGTCCTAGGAAATGTAAAGATATTTGAACTTAATCAAGTTAATAAATGTGTTTCACCAAATTGGAAGAATAAGTCAGTCACCTGAGCCAGGAAATCCTGTGCTGTAGTGGACCGTCTGCCCCTGATCGCCATCCTTGCTGACATGGGGAAGTGCACATTTATAGACCCTTAGAGCAAACATCTCAGATGGTGGTGAAGTTTTGAAAGGTTTTAAAAATTTAAAATGAGACAAAGATATTTACTTTCCCTCTTTTTTTGATACTGCAGTGGAGTTTTTAGTTAATTAAATATGCCAAAAAGAAATAAGTATACATATTAAGAGGGAATAGGACTGTTTACTACAAATAATTTGTTGGTATAGAACATTTAAAGGAAAAGAAATAGCTAGCTAGAATTAACAGGCAGACAAACAAGCAAGCAAACAAAAACAAGCCAGAAAGTGAGTAGTTGTTAGGAGAGCAGACACAGAAAAGGTTTGCAAACACCAACCATAAATCTAAGAGACAACATCGACAATGCCATTTCAAGGTAAAAAGAAATCATAATAAAGTACTTAAGATATAAGTTTAACAAATATTTTAAATACATTGTTAAAATAAATGAATCCAGCGAGATGAGTTATAAGACAGTATTGCTAAGATATTGATTTTCTCTGAATTAAGTCTGTTTCAGGGAAAACCCAATGAAACTCTCTAAAGTGGTTTTGAGGTCCCTGACTAGCTCAGGAAAATACTTGAATGGAAGATCGAAGGGTCAGGAAGAGCTTGCAAACTCCTGACGGGTGAGAGAAGGTTGAAAATTGTAGTCCAGCTACTGGACCCAGTATTAACTTAAGCTAATTGAGAGACAGTGGTATCCAAGCAGATTTGAAATCAGTGAAGCCCTGAGCTCACTAATAGACTTTTCTGCGTATATTGCAAATGTCTACTTAAGATGATACCAGTTTTTAAATCTTTTTTAAAGTTTAATTAATTTATTCAGACTACAACTCAATTGTTATCCCATCACTTGTATCGTTCCATTCCTCCCTCTCTCACACTTTCAGCTTTACACCAATAATTATTCTCATGAATTATAAAAGTTTATCCTCATACACAAACTGATTCTGGAACAAAAACCAACATGAAAGGACGTTGAGTGTTTTCCTGTCCCCAGTGTGAATATGAACTCATTCTGCCGTGAAGTATATGATTGAATTTGGCTACAGAATTCTCTCAAGAATGTTAGGAGTATTTATATTATGTAAGACATACCCTATGTAATAGCTGTGAAAAAAAATCGAAGACATTTTGATACCAATTGTTCCCAGCGAGAGATAGTGAACACACATATTGGCTGTCAACAGAAAAAGCAACTTACAATTTATCGTTCACGTCCTCTAGCTCAGCTCAGCCATTCTACAATGTTTGCATGTTTCAAACACAGTGTTGAGGACAGTAGTTGTGCATAATTTATATTTTTTTACTAAATATATGTTGGTGTAAGAAATACTATTTTGAAAACAACCTAGGTATTCTTCCATAGGGAAATTAGTAATATAGTAATTACATGCACATTCCTATGCCGAAACGCAACTGTAGAGCAAAAATGAATTATTGATGTTATAAATAAAGCTCAGATAACAATGAGCAAAAAAAAAAAAAATGATCTTATCCCATGTCATTTATATGAAATCCAAGACCAAGCAATAATTAGTAGCTATGGACAAATATATATTTAAAAAATATAAAACATGCACAGGCCAATTTCAAGCTCAGGTCTATAGCAACCTCTAGGAAAGAAGGGAGGGGTGCAAAAATCTATTTAAGAAATGAAACACTATAGCGTTTTCTTTCTAAAAGATTATTAAGCAATCATGAAAATATATTCAAGACTGGCACTAACAACCAAGAATAAGGGACACAATTCAGGCTTGCTGTTCCCTGTGGGTGGAACTGGGGAAGCTGGAGGTGGGTCCTAGACAAGTGACTCAGCTGGTGCCTCACGATCTCGCTTTGTTGTGTCATCCGCTCACATGTACATATATTGAGTGTGTTTCGCATTAAGCAATGCAGTTAAAATGTGGATTCAGACTGTGCGAATACTTCCCATTCTTATTCAGTGTTTAAAAAAAAAAAAACAAAAAAAAACAGGTGACTTTTCTCCTCTCAGTTCATCACAAAATCGATTTCACGCCTCAGTAATGTCCTAAGCAACTTTTAAAAAAGTTGGGCCAGAGTCCTGAGCCAGACTATCAGCCGTTCTTATCCCTAAGCATCACGGTGGCTGATGGCGAAGAGATGGGCTGAGCTCAGGGTAGAAACAATGTGAACTGATGTATCACAAATGAAAGCATTCTTCCTCATTGCCCTGAAGGCTCGAGCTTATATCTTTCCTTTTCAGATATTGACTGATTATCCTTAGATAGCCTGGTCTCTTCCAAAGCTGGGGTGCTATTATGCTTCTGGTGAATTTAATGTCACGGTAAAGAATACTCATTGCAAACCACAGTAGCATGGAGCTGGAGCAGGAGCAGAAAAGCCATTCATTGCAAGCAGCTGTGTGACCCACCCTGACAGCCTTGCTTCCTCCATCAAACCCGTCTTGCTGCAAGCAGCCAGGTTTGGGCATTGAAATGGACCGGGGCTGCCTCAGACAGCAGCACCCATACCTGCACCCGCCGCCCCCACCCCGCCCCTGCCCGCCGCCTCTCAGCAGGGAGCACAGTCAGCTTCGCCCCATCTCCTGTGTGTTCGGTTAGCATTTAGCAAGCAGACTTCCTGATGCCAAGCCAGGGAATAAGAGGGCACAGGAGATGAAATTTCAGAGACGAGCTGGAATAATTTGTGCAACCCTTGTTCTCCTGGGATGAGTTGAGATGCTAGGGCGCCCAAGCCGTAGGCCACACATTCCAAGCTCGCTGTATGTACATAGGCTTTGGGAACGGGATTTTTTTGCCTTCATTCTCAGGAGCTTCTTTTTTGAGGACTCTAAGGCAGTTTCCATGTGCCTGGCCTTCTGGGCTTTGGAGATTCTCCAAGATGGGGACATTCTTAAAATTAAGTGGAGAACCCCGGTGACAACTTGAAGTTGTTGTCCCCTGGCTGTAACCTTGACCAGTCTCCCTTTTTGCACAGTAAAAGAATGCCTACCCAAAACAGGTGCTGTCCGGCTCATTTCTAAACTGGCTGTGGGAAACCAAGCTAAGCTCAGAGGAAACCTAAAAGTCAGCCCAGCTTTTCTTTGAAAGGGTCAAAAGTTTGTTTTTTTTACAATTTGCACTAACAGGCTTTATTAAAAACAACAGTAGATTTAAAAACTATTTTAATAAGAAGTGGGAAATGAAGGCCAAATAAATATAAATACCAAGTATGAAAAAAGCAGCTAACATATTTTTACCTAGCATCAACTAATAAATTGTATAGATTTTCATATATTTTATTTGTAATTGGATGATTGTCTTATCAAGCACTAGACCCTACATGCTACTATAGCAACCTGCCGGGCAAGATATGGCCACTGGCGAAATAAAGGCAAGTATGTTTATGAAAGTAACTGACTGCTCCCTTGATTGGATTTGAAGCCAGTTTTGCAGGAGGGATTCATGCCTGATCCTGTAACTATGGTCAAGAACCAAGACTAAGGAAGTCATAGGCTCTAAAGGAGAACTTATTTGTGATGTTTTTCTAAATGGCATGTTGTCAGACTGCATCCTATGCACTTACACTTGTTCCAGAAAGCTATAGCTGTTCCCAAACTTAGTGACAGAAGCATCCAACAACCATGGGTAGTGGTCAACAGAGATGAATTGCTGTCCACGGTGCTGAAAACAGAGGTCTGTGAGTGCTCAGCTATAGGTGAGACATCTATATCAACACCTCCGACCCCCATGGGTCAGAGAACATCTCAGAGAGGGAGCAGAAAGAATGTAAGAGCTGAGAAAGGTGAGAGGTGCAATGAAATGTAGCCTTCTGAGCTGGGCCTGGTGGCACATGCCTGTAGTCCCAGCACTCAAGAGGCAGAGGTGGGCAGATCAATGTAAGTTTGAAGCCAATCTGGTCTACAAAGCGAGTCGAGGGCAGCAGAGAAACTCTGTCTTGACAAACAAACAAACAAACAAGAAACGTAGCCTTCTGTACATGACATGAATCTACGGCAATAGTTTTACCTACACAAGACCTGCATAAGATCAAGCCAGTTAGAAAGTCCAGCATAGGTAGTAGGATTCCAAGATCCCACCCCCAACTGAGCAGCTTTTAGCAGTTGATGGCCCCTGCGGGAGAAGTGTGGCCACTGGAAGGTTGTCAGTGTTCATGTGGATGGCCCCACACCTATGCACATGTGGATGGGACTGATTGGACTCAGTTGATTGAGAAAGAAATAAAAACAATTATAAAAGAGACATGAGCCTGGGAGATGTGATAGGGGTGGTCCTGGGAAGATTTGTATATAAGAGGTGGATGTGACCAATATACATTCTATACATGTATGAATTTTTTTTCTTAAAAATTAAGTATTTCTCTTTTAATTTATTATTTCAAATAGCGTGTTTTTATAAGTAATTGTAGACTATTAGCAGACTAACATAAAGTTTGGTCTAGTGGGGGCAGGCAAAATTCTGCTCTTCATTCAGTTCTACTTAAAGGAGAAAAACTTCAGCTTTATTCATTTTTACTAGTTATGTTTCTGGAAAAAAAACTTTCGTTTGAATGGAAGATATCCTCTTATCATCAAAGAATCTCAAATTTTATATATTTTTCATACAAGTTCAACATACTACTCTCTCTCCTCGCCCCCATCCCGAGGACTGAGTCCAGGGCCCTGTAACTGTAGACAAGCCCTTTACCACTTAGCTGAATTTCTAAGCTCATGTACCACTTTTGGAAGATGATGAATCTGGAGGGGGGGGGGGGATGTGTACAGTTTATACAGAGGAGACGGTATACCTTCCCTTGCAGGCTGAGATCAGAAGAGTGCCTAACAGTCACTTACAGGCGTTTTCTAAAATCTAAAGGACAGCCATGCTGCAGCCCACAGACCCACAGAGGCAAAGGAACAAGGAAGGCTCAAGTGGGGGAGACATAAGCTCACTAAGAAAGAGCTACAGATTTTGCAGGTGGACTGTGGACCGGTGGAATGGGTACAAGAGGGATTAGGTGTGGAGGGAGGTGTGAAGGGAGAGAGTACTGGGAGAGATGGCTGGAACTGGGGGGCAGTTGGGGGTGATGTGGAAGCCTAGTGCAAGGGAAACTCCCTGGAATCCCTGAGGGTGACCCTAGCAAGGAAAGAATCTATATATACTTTCTTCCTGATATTGCTTTACACTGTAGAGAAGGAACTCATTGTTTTCTAAATTAAATTGTTTTTTCTGCCTGATAATACTACTATGACATGTTATGTCCTCATTGAATTATTTTGTTTAATCTTTGAATAACCTTCTACATAGGCAAGGTTGCTTTTTGATTTTTTAATTATCATTGTAAAGATGAGGAATGAGAAACCCCTCATCACCTCAGTTAGAGATGAACTTATGACTCAAACTCAGGCAGACAGCCTGCAAGATGTATGGTTTTTATTAGTTCCTGTACTGAGAGAAAGACCCCATCGTCTTTCCACCTATGTTACTAGTAGTGCCTTTGTAACTGAAATCTCCTACTTGTCCAATAATTATAATAAAACATTTGGATCATAATGTAAATAAAACAGGAAGTGGAAAAATAATTGAAACATAATATTTAAGAGATAAAAGAGCCCACTCATAAGAACCACTAGTGATGAGAATTTGGGGCAGTATATTGTCCCTGTGGGAAATGTCTCTTTAGCACCCTTCACATTGAACCATTAGCAATGAGTTACTGCTTATTCCACTCTGCTTGCTAATGTAGGAGGAGCAAAATAGTAGCTAAGTGATGTGTTTTCAGGAAAACGCTCTTAGGACTGAAGAGTTTAGCACTTGCCATCTCATTAATGAAACAATGAATTCTCCCTGGGTACAAATAGAATTAACATATTATAATTCCATATATGGCTCTGAGTTAGTCACATTAAGATTATTGTGCATGCTTCCCAGAAGATATATTTTACACTGTGCAGCAAATGAACTGTGTAATTCTTCAGATTTTCCACTGAGAAGTCCCTCTCAAGTTGCAGCTTGCCGTCTAACATTGTTATCAGAGAAAATTGGAGCTAATTATTATATCCATCTCATAAAACATAATAGAGTTTTGAAGTTAACAGAGCCATTCATTTCTAACCTGGGAAAGGCTATGCAATTGGGTCAGGACTCCTGTGCTCTGAATCATTTAGTAGGTGCTGGCGAAACAGGGTGCTCACACCTTCCTAAAACAGGGGTAACGTAAATGCTTACCAATCTTTTATCAACTTCCTCAACTGGTGACTCTGCGAAGCCCTAACTCTTTTCCTTATTAGCATCTCATGGTACCTAGTCCTCTTCCACCGTCTCCATTTTCTTGCATGCTTCTGGAAAAAAAATTTAAGAGTTAGCTTAACTATTTGATGCAGCATAGATCCTATTCTATTATGGCTGAACTCTCTTTTAAAAATACAGAGGAAAGAACTTTTATGATACAAACAGGGAGTGAATACTCAATTGCATGCAGAAAGAGCCAGCTGCTCAAAGATGCCCTAACAGCTGTCAGGCCTCCAGAGTGAGGAGGCTCTCTAGCCCATGGGCATTGATCACCTGCTTTGCACTGCATCTTCTCTGGAGGTTTCTGTTCCCTGAAATCTCTTCAGAGTTTCCTCTCTGTCCCAAACCACTAGAACTTGTGGGCTGAACCCACGGAACAGATTTCATTTGCTAGGATAAAGTGAGATTCTCTCTTTTCAGGACTAGGTAGTATTCAGTGATGTTTCTCCTTCTGAGAGCTGACAGCACCTCTGTGGTGGTGTGCTTATTAAGTAATTAGTCTGCCAGTTACTTCAGTATTTAGACTTTGTTAGGTGCAGGGGACTCAACAGGTGATGGCAATTTTCATGATAATAACCTTTGGTGCACTGTAAGAAATGGCTAATTTATCTTTCATTCTCCCCTTTACTGAGGTATAATTGACAAATAAAAATTGTATGTATTTAAAGTGTATAATGTAATAGTTTGATATGCATTCATATTGTAAAATGTCTGATTCAGTCATGCCATCTGACATATCTAGCACATGGCATAGTTACCTGTTTTGTATACTATGGAAACGTGTAATCTACAAGCTGAGTGAATTAATTCTTTTATAAAACAACTGTGATGATTACCGTTAACACTCCTTATGTTCAGAAGAATAAATATGCTTTCAGTTTGGACAGTCCAGTTAGAAATAGCCCATTCAAGGGAATTTCAAAAGCCGCCCAGCTCAATTTCCTCTAGAGAACATTGCCATTACTTCATCCAATATTTAAACAGTAAGCAGATTAAAAATGAAGAAAAGCAGATAGACTTTAAGGTCCCTTCGTTGGACTTCACACAGCTCTATGTGGCATGCCCTTGAGGAGACTGCCAATCAGGCCTGAAGCAGGCAGGGCAGTTTATCTGCTTTGCTCATGTTAGGCACCAGAATCAGACCACAGAGATGATGGAAATCAAGGGCTTGAATTTCATCTGTAGTAAGATCCAAGGGTGCTTTCTTTTATGAGTTTCATCAAGATAGCTAAATGAGATTGCCTGAACTTGTGCTGAGCAGCGAACTCTCTACAAGCTGGATGCATTTAGCAGGCAGCAGAGCCCCACATGATGAACAGCAGAGCTCAAACAGCAGCTTCCAGTCATTCCTCAGTACAAACTCATGAGATTACAGCACGATGAGGCCAAATAATGTGCCGCCGCCCCTACCCCCCTCACCCCCCGTGGCCCTTCCCCTTGTCTTCTTCCTAAAGGATTTGCAGTTTCTATCCTGACTTTTCCTTCTTACGGGGCCTATATCAGCCTATAGAATTGAACTTTCAGCAATATGTACCTATTTGTTTGCTATGCTATGCACAGAAGCTGGTAGCTGACACTTGCCCAGCTTTCATTTCTGGCTAGCAGGAGGCTTAGTTCTCTGTTCAAGAGCATCGCTCTCATTGCACAAGTGAACCCATTGCCACAGCACTGGGAGTCTCTAACTACCTGTCTTGGCTCTTAGCTGCCCCCGAGACTTGTGGGGGCAATTGGAAGATGATTTTAAATTAATCTTTCCTATTTTAATGTTAAAGTAATGTTTAAAGTCATTATTACTTGACATTAATATACTTTATTAAAGAAATGGATACAGCATGTCGTGTTTTGAAAGCACACCAAAGCATGCTGAGGAATACAAATACCACCATGATATCACCACCCACAGATGAACACTCAGTGCCTAGGGGTTTTCTTTTCTGCAATTTTATGCATTCACATATTATATTTAATTAACTAATGCTATCGTTACAATTTTAAAAATGATTTTTAATTTAAAATCACACAGCATTTTCTTTACTTGCTATTTATTCTTCTACTCAGTGGTTTTTATGAGTGGCTTTGGCATTTTTGTTTTATCATAGGGATTTTCATAATTAATTATTCTGTGCTTTTCTTTTTTTTCTCTCTGCTCTTGCAAATCTTACGACAAATATCCTCGTACTTACATTTCTATGATCCTTTGTCAGTCCTACCTTGGGTTCAAGTCCAAAAACTGTAAAACATGGATTAAAAGGTAAGCAGTATTTATGTATGGGATTCTTAAAATTGTACATATGCACATACACACACATATATAATATTTTAATGAAGATACACACTGTTAGACATCTCTCAAAAGTCAATGTGCAATGTCACAGTAGTTGTGGGTATTCCTGTCTCTTGTAGTTAATTGGTATCTGAACCACAAAGCCAAAGAGAATCTACTTCAACACAGATTGGAGCCCGGCTGCTGCCTGCTTTCCTCTCACACACTTTCTCTACAGCAGTTTTGGCTTATATGGGCTCATTATTCCAATGGCAACACTTACCCGGGCTGGATCATTATTATGACTGTTGTTATTTTGAGTTTTCACAAATACGGCTGTAAATTTTCTTTCCTGAATTGCCCTTTGCCTTAACACTGAAGTCCATGGAATGATCCAGATTCTAGGCTGACTGGCCATGGTGCCTCTTGTATCCTTCTGCCTTCCCTACCTAAGCCTGGATGGAGTTATAGGTGTGAAATGACACACTTGGCTTTCTAATGTGGGTTCTGAAAATCCAGGCTCAGGATTTTGTGCTTGTGCAACTAGTTCACTGAATGAACCATCTCCTGAGCCCCATTATCATTATTTAAAATTGTATTATACACATTTGTTTGTGAAGGGCTCACAAAAATGGCACTGTGCACACATGGATTTTAAAGGACCATTTGTATGAATCTCTTTCCTTCCACCATGGTCATGAAACTTGGCAGCAAGTGACTCTACTCACTAAGCCACCTTGCCAGCCCCTAGCATTTTTGTTAATGAGACACTATTTATGCATATATAGTTATGTACTTATACACACATATAGTCATCATTCTTAGACTGGAGTATTGATCATAGCATTTTGACTTTTGGTAACTTGGAACTTACCATTTTACCAGTATGCACATGGGCTGTATAATCAATTCAGACAAGGATATAGTTAAATTACCAGGGTCAACATTTATGCCTCGGAAATTACTGGGGTTGTAATCTGTTATATGTTTAGAGAAAATGCACATTTACTCTTTTGGAATGTCATCCAATGTCATGTGTTAAATAGACTCAAGCAGGCCTGACCTGCCAGTACTGAGGGAAGCCGCACTGATTGTAAGCAGAGCTAAAATTCACACACTGTGAGATTGCAAATACGCTTGATCAACAATTCAACACGACAGCCTCACACCATAACATACAGACAAACAGCACTGAGCTCTTTTAAGCTTATAGTCTCCTAGAGTAGCAGGTAAAGCTATATCATGCATGAAATTTCATTCAATTGTCCTTAGGACAGAGTGATGAGTTGTCTATAGCCCACTGAGGACATGTTTCTCATGTCAATACAGTTTGGGTAGGCGACCTTGGACCAGAAAGTAAAAGTAGCCATCAATTCTTAATAGAAAAGTCAGTAGGAAGTTCTTTAGTGCTCTTTTATTTCTTATGTTTTCCACTGACAACACTTCTCAGATGCCATGATAGCTCTATCGTCTCCCAGCTGGATTGAATCTAGAATCAGCTAAAGGACATAACTCTGGGGAGGTCTGTGAGAGTATTTCCTGAAAAGGTTTACTGAGGTGGGGACACTCTGCTTGGAGTAGGCAGCAAGCACCTCCTGGCAGCCAAGACATGAAAGGGTCGGAGGGACAGGGAATGGTTTTTTTGTCTGCACTTTGTATCTCTTGCTGATGAGAGGATTTACCTAGTTGTTGCTGCGGCTGCTGCCATCCTTGCTGACACTGGAATTCAGCTCCCTTTACTTTCTCACTTAGACTGAAGGTCACTGGTGGCTCGCCAGGCATCTCCCAGCTCATTACTACCAGTTCAGAACTGCTGAGTTGTCTAAATTCCTGGACTGAGAAACTATCTGGTTCTCAGTTTCTCCATCATGCAGAACTACCCAGCTTCTATCATTTAAGGCAATCTAAAAGAAATCTTTGTAATATGTGCTCATTCCATTAGTAGTGTTTTTTCTGAGACTACTCTGCATAATACAATTCACATGGGAAACATAGCCTCTCCAGAAGGAAGAGACTCATAGAAATTGGGCTGATGTTGGGAGTGAATGGATTTAGGAAACAGTTTTCTGAGCTACGATGATGCTTCACTAGAGTTAGGACCTTTGAAATGCCCTTCAGGAAACTCACTTGTTCATTATTTACTATTTAGTTAAGTATTATTCTAGCTCCAGAGATATATCAACAAACACTAAATAGATTTGCTCTTTTATGATGCTGGCAGTCTAGCAAGAGGAAAACTATTAAGCATGTGATCATACAAACAGCTACCTGAGTGTGACTGTGGAGATGGCCAATACAGATGATAGAGAAGTGAGGGATGCTTTCAAGAGACCCTCATACTTATGTTGAAAATAGATAGATATCTAGGTGGCTCCAGTACATTGCTATGACAAAATGCCCTCATTGTCTGGGAGATAGAAAATCTAAGATCAAAGTATCAGAAAATTAATGCCATGTGAGAAAGGGCTCTGTCTGCCCTCTTTCTGTATTTTCACATGTAGAAGAGGCCAAAGAATTTTGTTTGAAATTATTATTAGTATTAGTATTAGTAGTAGTATTACTATTACTATTATAGGACACCACTCTTATTCACAAAGGTAAAATCCTTATAACTCAATTACTTCTCTACCTTATGATGGCATCATATTGAATATTAAGTTGCAACACATGGGTTTAGTGAGGATTATCAGCTTTCAGCCCACAGGGACAGGTGTATCTAGCTAAAGCGTATACACGAGGAGGAAATGGTGAAATTGTACTTGAACACTATTGAGTATAAAATTCAGCTAGCGAGGAAAGTGGAAGCCAGGCTACATTTATTTATTGTTCATCTACTTATTTAATTTAGGTGGTAGTAGCATGCTAGGAGAGCAAACTTCCATTGAACTACATTTACAGCATTAAAGTTAACTGTCTTTTTTTTTTTTTTTACTTAATTAAAATATAATTATATCATTTCTTCCCTCCCCTTTTTGCTTTTACTCCTTGCTGTATTCTTCCACTCCTTTCCAAATTTACAAAACTTCCTTTTCCTCATCTTTATTCGTTACATATACATAAAAGCAACAAATATATAGAAAGAACATTAAGGCAGCCATGGTCTTTTGCATGGTGATGAGTTGAAACCTTTGTCAAGAGGTCGACTTCAGTGATGTGTTACAGGTTCTTCAAAAAGGAGCGAGAGAAAGGAGCACCCAAAGTTAGAGAAAGAGAAATTAGTGAAAACTTACAGAAGTGTTTTTCCAGTGGGCTTTAAGGCTAAGTAGGAGTGAAAAAGAGTGTCGAGGGATGGCACAAGTGGGATTGGTAGGGATGAATCATGACTGGTTCATGTTTTAGTAAATAATAATAAAATGGTGTTATAATAAATAAGGCTAGTTCTGCTGCATAGTTGGTAACATCAATATTAACTAGCATAGATTATTTTGATGTTTTATTTATAGATGGTTCACTGTGCAAGTCCCATTGTTGGTGTAAATTAAGAGGAAGTTACTATTCCTCCATGTTTTATCACATCTATACATAAAATAAAAATTTCTAACTTTAATATTTGCAACAGGGTAACCCAGTCCTTAGGAATTCCTCAACATCAAATACCCCATGTATATTTTTGAGTGCCCATAATGTAATATGTGGATACATAGAAATATAGAAATAAGTGTTGGCCAGCGTGTGCTTGTTCATGTTTAGAGGTCTTTAGAATGCAGTTTGTCTTATGTTTAGAAATGTGGGAACATGGGGTAAGCCTGTATTCATAGCAGTGATGCGGAGAAAGCAGTGGTTCTTGTGCAAGGATGGAACACTACCAAAAAATTGAACTTCAGGGCTGGTCGAGACAGGTGTTTAGCAACCACTGGAAGGTAAACAAAATAGTGGCATGCCTGAAACTGTTGGATTGTAATGTTCCCTCAGACGAAGACTTCACTGTGAAACTTGCATACACAGGCAGTTCGCTTGTCTCTAGGAGGTACATGCCAGTGATTGGATTCTTGGGTTTTCAGGTTCATAGTAGTAGGGAACAGAAGTTCCAGGCATGACAAGAGAGTGCAAACCCTGAAGATTTTAGCCAACTCCAGAACTGCTAGAATGGTTTTTGAAATGAGTATTCCAGAAGCGTATTTCCTGAAATGCTGTCTAGGCAGGGTGTACTATGAAGATGCCGCATGTCTCCGCACAGCTCAAACAAGACTTACGGGAAAAAGAATATGAACAAGAGCCACGGAGTGGCAACACCAACTATGATGCAGTTTAATATATTAAGTGTTCTGGAACCTGGTATTTTATCCATCCATTTTAATAACCATGTGAGATAAGTAATGTCAATCTATCTCATAAGAGGAGGAAGCGAAGTTTGTGAAGTCCATTTGCAAACTTTATTGACTAGCTAGATAAGTACTTCTGAATTTTAAACATGCACACAGATGTTTATATCTTAGCATTTCAATTGGCAGCGATTTCTTATAAAAATGATTTTTACATTTTTGAACTAAGTTCTTGAATATGAGTCAAGGGTGTGTTTGCAATCATTTTATAAAGGCAATTATAGCAAGCCCTCATGTGAGGAAACATGTTTGTCTTTTTTTCTTTTCTCCCTTCCCAGAACACAAGCTTTTATTTATGAGAAGCTTCCTCTATACTCACAATTTAAAGCTGTGATGACTATTGTGACCCAAAAATAAGGAACTGAGAGCTTTTCCATAGCCCAAGGGAGCCTGACCTAATCTCCGCCGCATGTCTTCTGACACTTCCAGTATTGGTGTAGAGTTTGACATGGAGCATTTGTACCACACATGTTACCTTTAGCTACTCCTTATGCGTCCAGCTCATTATAACTCCTTTATTATGCTCCACTAGTGGAATTCTCTGCTTAAATGCTGATTCTATACAAACATAGTGAAAGGATTCTAGAAATCGATTGTCATAACTTAGCGCTAAAATAAGCAATACTGACACTGTGTCACCGTGCTGACATAACTTCCTGACTTCTGTATTCTTTATTGTCAGTAGTATATTGTAGAGGGTTCCTAATGATCATTTTAAGGGAATTTCAGATCCCAGACTAATACCGGAACTAATGTTAGGAGAGACTATAGGTATTAGCATCTTAGTTCTTTCCCTGCCTCCCAGATGTGCAATATATGGATTATATACTAACCTCTGACTCTACATACCGGTGTACTCATTGAGAAGTTCTAAATGGAAGAAATTTCTCAGAAATAATTTTGTATTTTTGAATAAAGAAATTTGAATGGGAGGATACAAGTGATGGGATAGCAATTGAGTTGTAATCTGAATAAATTAATAAAATTTTTTAAAAAGCAAAAAAAGACTTTGAAATATGAGTGAAAAATGTATTTCTGTTTTATTGTGAAGAGACTTATAGTAATTCCTTGAGGATGGCCTTAAAAACTTTTCCTCCTTGGGGACTGACTTTCACATGAACTCTGGTGCCCCATATTTGACCACGTCCCCTTGATGGGGAGGCCTGGTGGCACTCAGGGGAAGGATAGCGAGCTACCAAGAAGAGACTTGATATTCTATGAGCATATACAGGGGGAGGAGGTCCCCCTCAGTCACAGTCATAGGGGAGAGGAGTAGTGGGAAAGCGGGAGGGAGGGAGGAATGAGAGGATACAAGGGATGGGAAAACAATGAATAATAATAATAATAATAATAATAAAGAAAGAGTTAATTAAAAAAACCTTTCCTCTTATTTGCTCCATACTGTAAGGTTTTCTTGATGAAAAGGAATTTCTATTCCAACATTTAAAAGAACTTTGTTTATAAAGACATTTTTCCCTATAATCCTGATTTACGTCTGTAACACGGCCACTCATTACCTTGCTCTCCTATTCACAAGATTTAATTATCTACATAGAACTATGTTCTCAAGGCAACCAAACCACTGTCTTTAAAAAACAAGCCTCAAAAATTTCTAAATTCAAAATTTCAAATTCAAAATACAAGCCTGGTCATAGTCTGGCATGAAACTCATGGAGGCAGCTCCTACGGTGAAATAAACCTTGCAGGATTGCTTATACAACGTACGACAGGCAGGACGTTCTTCAGCGGCGCCTTTAATACAGAACTAACAGAGTCTCCGAGTGAAGACCCAGATTAGCCAGATTTGTTTCCGAGTCCATCTATCTGAGGACTAGAAGGATTGAGTCTATTTACTGTCTCCTAACATCCTTTATATATTTGTTTTGCCTGTCACTCAAAGTGCCTAAACTCAAGTCTGTCACCACCTGACTTCATCTCTGAGGGGTGAACTGCAGACTGATGCCGTTTGGTTCATACAGTGGATATGCCTATGGGAAATAAATGCTTCAGGAAGCAAAAAGAGAGGCCAGCTCTCATGTCCATTTATCTCAGTGACCCTTATAATGTCCGTTTGTCTGGATGCATCGTCTAAGGAATGATTTGTGCTATAAATGTGTTTTTCTAAATCATGGTATAAGTGTGAGAGAAGATGAACTGCTTCTAATTTGTCAAGTGTACATTTTTTTGAACACGTCTCTGTCTAGCTATTTAACTTATTTATGGCTAAAAAAAAAAAAAGAAAAAGAAAAAGAAAAAGACCTTAAATCTTAAATTCTGCTGCCGCTGTGCTCCAGCGTTTGAAGGCTTTGAGAACAATTGCCTAAAGGTATTATAGCCATACCGATTAGTGACATTTGCTTGCAAAGTTAGATTGGGTCTGAAAATGAACCAGGAAATTAGTAATCTTCTTAGAAAACAGGAGTTTGCAAAGAAACCATAATCTTATCGGGGATCCAGCCCGGGCAAGTCTTGCCACCAGGAATCGGTAACTTCATCAGTTGCAACAATGCTCTGAAAATAAGTAATATTAAGAGCATTATTCACCACAGTGTAAACTCTTGATAAAGTATTTGTCAGCATAACAATGTCACAGAACTTGTTTCTTTTCAGTATGACCCTTCTATCTAGATAGGAGGGACCTTGGTAGATATTACTCATTTCACACAATAATAAGATCCTTAAAAAGGCTTGTAAGGCAGAAAGCCCAGACTTGTTCTTTTAAGAGATAAAATGAAGAAAAGCCCTAACTATCCAAATGATCCTGAATGGTACTTTGTTTTCATACTTGATATAATAGAAAAATTCCAATGTGTAGTCCCCCGCCCAAAGCTATATTAACAGTAAAGTAAGCATATGGCCCAAGCTCTTTAGTGTGATGTGAGCAGAAAACAGGGCCGGCTAAACGCCATCCAAACTTTCACTGTGAAAATGTATGACTGTAGGGTTAGGGAGGTGGCCAGTGGTCCAGACCATACTCTCTACTCTTCCAGAGGACCCAGGCTTGCACCCCAGCATCCTGGTAAGACAAGCACCTGGAGATTCATTGCCTTCTTCTAGCCTGTAGGGGTCCTGGACATGGATAAAGACATATCCATGTAAAATAATTAAACATGCAGTGTAGCTTAGAGACTGGTCATGGCCCAACAAAAAGTAACTACAAATGGAACTTAACAAACTATTTAAACACTTTACTAAATCACTGAGATGGGGTTTAAAAATAACAGTGACAGCAGAAGATAAGCTATGCGATACTGGATGCTATGTATGACTCACCCTGTGATGAGGCTCTATCCCACTGATGAACCACTTCAGCTATGGTTGTCTGCACAAGCCTGGACCATCATCATTTCACCACAGCGGGGGTGGGGCAGATCATTACATCTCCATCCCACTGAAAGATGGTGGTTGTTCATAGGTGCTTGGGGAAGATGTTCGTTTTCCTCAGTGGTGTGCACTGGTAAGTTCCTTGTGTTCCCTTTACTCGGGCTCATGTTACCACTAAGCTAATTGAAACTAATTTTAAACAAAAGCTAATGAAACTCAATGGGTAAGAAAAGAAAAGAAAAAAAAAAAAAAAAAAGAAAGAAAGAAAAGCATCAAAGTTCAACGAAAGAAGTGTATAACTCACATGTACTCTGTAAAAAAAAATTGGTGTCACATAAGAACAAATGTGAAGCTTAATGAATATTAAATGTTTCTGGAAGGGTTGCTTTACTATAGTAACAAAGATATACAGGCATATGAAAAGTAGATAGAAAAATGTCCTATTGGGACTCTAAATGAGAGAAGCATGGGAGAATAGCAAAGTAGAAGGATCCAGAGGGTCCTAGAAACCTATAAGTAGAACATTATGATAGGCAGATTTGGGCCCAGGGATCCCGCTCAAACTAAGGCACCAGCCAAGGACAATACAGGCGGTAAACTTTAAACCCCTACCCAGATCTAGCCAATGGTCAGAACAGTCTCCACACTTGAGTGGAGAGTGGGATATGACTTTCTCACGTACTCTGGTGCCTCACATTTGACCATGTCCCCTGGAGGGGGAGACCTGGTGGCACTCAGAGGAAGGACAGCAGGTTGCTAAGAAGAGACTTGATACCCATGAGCATATACAGGGGGAGGTAATCCCCCTAAGGAACAGTCATAGGGGAGGGGAATAATGGAAAAATGGGAGGGAGGGAAGAATGGGAGGATACAAGGGATGGGATAAACACTGAGATGTAACAAGAATAAATTAAAAAAAAAAAAAAAAGGAAAAAAAAAGAAAAAAGAAAAAGAAAAATGTCCCTCAAATGACAACAGTAAAAACAACAACAACAGCAACAACAACAAAAACCATCACATTAGAAACAGATCAAAAGCAATAAGAAAAAAAAAAAACCCAAAATACTGATCAGAAAAACAGTTTGAGATAAAAATATAGAACCCAACAGGCAAGCACTATAACCTGCTGAATTATTAATTCATGTGCTGAAGCTAAAATCTAGGACCTCGAAACTACAATGTCTTCAAGGATGTACTTAACTTGGGTCAGTAGGGTTGATTATAGTCTAGTAAGACAGATGTCCTTTAAGGATAATGCTAATAAGAGCAGATGACTAGAGTAAAGAGGAAGCGACTAGTGAGGACACAGCAGAAAGCAGCTTTCTTTAAGCCATGGAGTAGGTATGAAAGGTAACTAGCTCTCTATGGCTTGAGCTTGGATGTTTTTGCCTCCAGAGTTGTGAGAACATATATTTCTTAGTCATCTACTCTGCGGAATTCTGTTATGGCAACTGTGGAAAAATAAATACACTCAATTTTATAGAAAGAACAATGCTTAGCATTACATAAAAGGGAACAAATATTTTTTGAAGTAAAATTAAAAACAAATTATAATATTTTACAAGAATAAATATGGAAATGGCAAATAATCTTCTAAGCATGGAACAAAGTAAAATCAATTGAGTAGGAATATTAAAATTATAAGACACTCTGGGCTTAGGGTTGAGCTGGGTTTTAGCAACACTAGGGCTATCACCCTGTACTAGCTGTAAGTCCTTGCTTTGTGCATCATTGGTGGTAAGTAGCATCCTGGGGCACCACACATTAGAAGCAGGTACTATTTTCCTTGTGACAATGAACAATGTCTTCAGACCTTGACACATATCCCCTGGGGAGTAAAAGAGATCTGGTTGAAAACCGTTGCATTAGGTAAAAAGTTTCTTAAGAAAACCAAAAGAATGAGATTTCATAAATGAGAGTAATTTAATAAATGACATTCGAACAAAACCTGGAGATGGTGCTCTTTAGAAAACTCTGTCCTGGGAATATGAGCCTATAAGACAAGTCACAGAACTCAAAAGACTTTCTTGTATTCAGGACTTTTTGAATAGCTCACAATTATCAATTAAAACAAACAAGAAGAAAAAAGAAAAAGAGGATGGTCAGTCTACGAAGATGCCAAGATGCCCAAAATGTTCATGAAAAGGTGATAAGCAGTTCATCGAAGAGAAAGGCAATTCAAAGCGTGGTCCGCCAAGGCTTCGGGAAGAGGCAGCAATGCAGAAGTTGCCTCTGTGGGCCACAGTAAAAGGGAGTCAAAATAAGGGAAAAAAAATTATTTGCCAGAGATAGAAATAGAGGAGCTTCAGAAATTCTCAGAGCTGAGGGTAGGGTACCTAGCAATGACAAGGATGGGGAGAGAGGATGGAGGAGAAGATGGAGGAGAGGTAGACTGGTGCTGAAGCAAGAGTGCCATCGAAAAGTACGCTGTCTCAGTATTTGTATTTTGTTGTATTTACAGCACAGTTGCATTGTTCATGTTCTATTTCTCAGAACATATTCATTTGACTTTGCTTACGCAGCTTTTGTTACTGAGCGATTTGTTTTTCCTTTGCCTTTTTCAGGCCCTGTGCACCATGTTTTCTCTATAGTGTACTTTCAGCACTATTTGGACTTTGTCTTACTGATACTTTTATGTTTTAGTTGTATTCCCTTCCTTATTTTTTAATCAGTTTTGTTCTTTAACTTTTTCATTGTGAGGACTTTTGACAATTTCCATTCACTTGTAATTTTTTCTCATTTCTTGTTGTTTCCTTTGCACTCCTTTTCCCTTTCCTGTTCTGCCCTGTCTCTCCTCCATCCTTCTTTACTCACCATCATACTTTATATATTCCATTTACTTTTTGCACATTTACTCTAAATAATTCACTTCATAGCACATTCTATGTGAATTTTACCATTTTTCTTATGACCATTGGTACATGGGCTTTAATAATTTTAAAGAATGTTTCTGTGTTTTGCATGATTTGACATTCATGCTGCATCAATAGGCTGGTCTTTACTCTAAGCAGGACTCAGGATTGAGTTCTTTTGAGGACCTGCTGATGAGGCTTTCCACTGAAGATTATGGAGGTGATTTGATGCCCTACCTGGAAAAGAGCTACTTGCAAATGACGGTTACTGAGAAAGCCCCAGTAGGTTTTCTTTAAGGTGTGGTCCCTGGCCCCTGGCTCTTAGCTCCTAGCTCCTGGCTCCTGGCTCCTGGTGGGCTGACCTTCCTTCAGTAGAAGGCCATATGTCTAATAATTTGATGGGTTTAAAAGAAGAAGACACAAAGTTGGAGAAATTGGAGGATGGGTGAGTATGATTGAAATGCACTGTCCAAATTCTCAAAATAATGAAAAATAAGAAGAAAAAAAAAAAAGATGCCCAGGTAAAACTGGAAGACATACCTAAATCGACAGATACAAATCACGGCACAGAGGTACAAGAAATGGCAAGGCAATGTGACTCAAAAGAATCATATTACCACTGGCTGAATTCAAAGATAATGAACTAGGCAAAATTCAGGGCAAATTCCAAGAGCCTGCCAGTAGAAATGAACGGTGACCTGGAAGGGGCACAAATGATTTCAGTCCAGGAGCTGGAAAGGAAATTCAGCCACATGGGGAAAAAAATAAACACTGAAATTGAGATGTGAAAAACCAAATAGAAATATTATAAAAGTGCCATTGGTCAAATATAAAACCAAATTTAATTATTATCTATACATCTCACCAAGCAGAGAATTAATAAAGGATGGAGAAGAGGCTGATGAAATACTGCATTTATATATTGATGAAGAGGGAAAATAAGCATGACCACAGCACCGTAGCTCTAGACAGAGTCAAAAGACCAAACCGAAGAACCCACAGGTCAGAAGAAAGAGCTGAGGTAAACACCAAAGGAACACAAAGCCTTTTCCATGGTACCACAGCAGAAATTTATCCAACTATAGAGAAATAAATGGATTTTCAGACACAAGAGGTGTTTAGAGCTGCAAAGAGACATAAGCAATGAAGAAAACTTTGCCTCATGAATAGTCAATATGTCAAAAGTACAAAGCAAAGAAGAATACTATCCAAAAGCTTTAAGTTGAAGGCAGAGCTTCAAGAGATGACTTAGCAGTTACGAGTGCTTGTTTTTCTTCCAGAGGAGCCCAGTTCGGTTCTCACAACCATGTGTTTGGGTTGCTCACAACTGACTGCAACTCCAGCGCCGGCAATGTAATGCTTTTTTTCTGGACTCTAAGGATACCCCACTGCTAACACATGTACATACATATAAAATAAAAATAAAAAAAAATCCTTAAAAACGTGAATGAAGAGGGTAGCAAGGTGGCTCAGTGCCTACAGGAGCTTGCTGCCAAACCTCAAGTCTTGAGTTTGACCTCTGGTATCTGCATGATGGAAGAAGAGGACCAACTCCCACAAGCTGTTTGTTTTACTTCCACATGTGCACCATCCCATAATCTCCCACCATGCACACATATAAGCAAGAGAAGTAGATGCTAAAAAAAAAAAAAAAAAAAAAAAAACTATAAGGGGAAAATAGTAACTCACTACAAAGGTGAATACATTAAAATACATCAGATCTCTCATCTAAAATCCAGCAAAGCAAGAAATGATATATTTCAATGCCTGAAAGTAAATAATTGCAAACCAAGATTGCTACATACTACAAAGCTATCATTTAAATTGGTGGGGAAATAATGACGTTTAAAAAGAAAATCTATAAGAAATAAACATATTGAGTTACATATGGCCTTCCAAAAATTAAATGCAGATGATATAACCTGCTTAACAGATACATGATATTGAAACAATAATAAAAGACTCAACAAAGAAAAACCTGGTAGTGGACAGAGTTACTGCTCCATTATATACCACACTTTCAATAGAGAATTATCACCTCCTCAAATTATCATCTGAAGTAGTAAGGAGAGAGGTAATACTCACTCTACAGAGCCACAATTACTCCAATGCTAAGATGGAACACAAGGAGAGAAAACTGTAGACCAAGTTCCCTAAAAAAGATGCAGAATTCAAAAAATACCAAGTAGAAATTGTATATGACTTAGCTGCACTACTCTTGAATATGTATACCCAAAGGATTCTACATGCACAGACCACAGATATACTAGCACATCCATGTCTATTGCATCACCATGCACAATAGCTAGAAATGCAAGCTAGTCAAATGCTCGCCAGCAGCTGCATGGATAAAGAAAATACAGTACTTATAAAACGGACTTCTGTTAGCTGCAAAGAAAAATGAAGTCATAATGTATTCAGGAAAATGATGGAATTTCAAGCCGTGGGATTCAGTGAAGTAAGCCAGCTCAGAGAGAAAGCATATTTTTTTTTTCTCCCAGGCAGAGTCTAGATTTCATTTTGGGTGTGTGTTTGTGTGTACATGGAAGTCATGGTATTGTCAAGGGGACTGCGAGAGAGGAGGAAGAGCTATGTGTGTTTGCTTATAGAGGATTGTAGAACAAATGTGATGTGGAAGTGTGGATTGCTTGTGGGACGAATTGGGTCCACAAGAGGGTTAGAGAGATATTGGGGAAGTAGACGTAGAGAGAGAGGTACAGTGGGGCAAGTGTGGTAAAAACAAAACTATGAAAATGCCACAGTGAAAAGACAAATAGGCATAACACTAAGAATGTAACACTTATATAATTCCTGATTGTGTCATGGTTTCTTGCTATAGGTAATCTATTGTATATATGTGTAATAATATAAATGTATATGTTAAATAATAAAAATTTAAAAAAAAGAAAATGTCACAGTGAAAACCACTACTTTGTATATTAACCTAATTTTAACAGAAAATAATATACCACTGTGCATCTACAGGCAAAAATAAAAATATCAGCCATGGCCAATACCAGTAGGGTATGGAAGGACTGGAATGCCTGTACCATTGCTATTAGAAATACAAATGACATTACCATGGAAAACAGTCTGTTGGTTTTTTACAATGTTGCACATACATGGTGAGATGGCTCTGTGGGTAGACGTGCTTACAGCTTGTCATCAAGACTGATGTCCTGAATTTGGTCTCGTGGACCCACACAGTAGAAAGAAAGAACAGACTCTCACTATTCATCTATTGCCTTCAACATGCCCATGTCAATGTACAAACACATGTTACATTTTTAGTCAATATAAAGATATTTATTATAAATTGCTATTTTCTTCAAATTAATTTAAGAATCTGAATCTGTATCAGTCAGGGTTTTCTAAAGAAACAGAACTGATAGAATAGTATATATTATGTATTATACATGTTACATAATACATAATAAGTATGTAAGGAATAATATGTATTTAATATATAATAAACATGTATGTATAATATATATGTGTGATAAGCATGTATTGTATGTAATATATAATAAATATGTATACATTACATACAGCACATTACAGGCTGTGGTCCAGCTAGTCCAGCAATGCTGTCACTCAAAAGGAAAGGCCCAGAATCCAGTAGCTCAGTCCATGAAACAGGACATCTCAGCTGGTCTTCAATCTCAGTTGGAATCTTGAAGTAGACTTTAATAACCCTAAAGGAGTTCCTCATCAGCGAGGCAGATGAACTTGCCAGTGAGAGTGAGGGCAAGCAGGCAACAAGCAAAACTTTCCTTCTCCCATGTCCTTTCATGTGGGCTGCCACTAGAAGTTGTGACCCAGATCTACAGTGTGTCTCCCCACCACAAATGATCCAATTAAGACAGACTCTCACACGTGTGTCCAGATTCTTTGATTTTAGTTATTCCCAAGTGAAGCCATTACACAATGTTTTGAAATTCTGAAAATTTTTTTGTATAGATACGATTGTGGAGAATAACCAGCAATGATAGTAACTTTTGAAAAATAACTTTACCTTTGCATTTAAAAATAACTACAAAGCTATACTAATAAGACTAGTGATGTCCCCGTGAATAAATAAATAGATAACCAAGAATCCAGGGATAGAACTTGACATACATAGGAGATAAGCGTTTATAGGGTAAAGATACATAGGGTAAAAGTAACGTTAATATTTGTGAAAACTTGAAGTCTTTAATGAACAGCATTAGGAAACATCATTCTGTACATTGTAAACTATGGGTCATTACTGAAGTCCCTTATAAGTTATTTTCAGACAGAAGAAAGATGACATGCTGTAATAAGCTCTTTGGCAATAGAAAGTACAAAGCGGTACATTCATAATCTTCATGTGTTATAAGTATTTTATCCTGAAAATCACTAATATACTCATATACCTCAAAGTTTCTATATGTATACTTATTTATATGTATTAAACACACACACACACATATCACTCACACAGTATCATAAATAAGGCTGGTGAAAATGTTCCAAGGAGGGAGATTGTATTGTTAGTATACAAAAAGCTCTATATTGAAAAAGATACAGATTACTTCTAAAAAGGAATGCAGGCAAAGAGTTATGAGTATAGGAGGAACATGATTGGTAAATTGCATATATGGTCTCTATGGGTGGATATATTCATGTGGATTTCCATTTCAGCTTCACTAATTTAAGCTGCACAAGCAGTGACACACTCAGCTATTACTGTCTTCTCACTGACAACTTTAAAAGAGCTGCTAAAAACTTGAATTGGCAAGAGAATGAAAGTTAGTTTTCTCATGTTGTGTGGCAATGAGTATAAACTGCCACTTTCCTCTAGTACATAGACTGAAAACATATGTCAAAGCTCGAAATATGTGAGTACAGTTCTAAGCAATTATACTAGGTGGATAAACATGCAGGAAGATTTGTAAGCACTGAGGTTTTACTGCAATGTACATCTTTTCCAAAAAGTATTTATTTACTGAAAGTATAATATAATTACATAATTTCCCTCTTTCCTTATTCCATTCAACCTTTCCCATATACCCCCTCGCTCTTCCTTAAATCCACAGCCTCTTTTTTTCTTTACGGCGTCACATATATAAACATGCATATATATGTATAGCTACACACACACACACACACACACATATATAGCGAGAAATATATGTATTTCTAAATGTATAAATAGGACTGACACTTTATTAAGTCACCATATTTCTTCCATAAGTTCTGTTTATCTTTATAGCCATAGATAAGTGTAGTTCTTAGCCCCAATCCAATCATTTTGTTTAAACTTTCAGGAGTAGGGAACGCATCACGGAGCATCCACAGCTCAAGCCACACTAATAATAGTTGACTGCTAATTTCTTTTATCTGTCTCACCATATATTTGGTTTGGTCAGTCATCAACTCTTACTGTGGGTGTGTAAGCAGTAACCCTAAACAATGCACCACTTTGCCACTTATAAAAATGATTTGACAAGTATTCTTAACAAAATGGACTTTATAATAAAGCATAACTAGAATAATCTGTTTATAGCTCAAGTTTGACTCATAGAAACTCTTTCAAAAATACACTTAGAACTGGTTTGTCTAAACCTAACTCTTAAGTTTTAATCTATTATATTGCTTAGTTTCTTTTTGAAGTTTGTTGCCTTTATCTTTATTAAAATTGAAGTACTCAGGCACATCAAGAGGTCCCCGGTTCATATCCGGGTGCCCCCTCACGTTAAAATTGAAGTACTCAGTCACTTACACAAAGAAATTTTCCACAAATTGGGTCTAGCTTACTGCTTTTCAGTACACTCTATAACTTATTATGTAGTTCCCTGATAGTTATTCTGTAATTCTAGGTATTTAGGCTAGATTTTTTAAAAAGTTGTAATGAGAATATTATATATGCGAAGTTGCAAGATTGCCGTATGAAGCATATGCCAGATTATTTGTTTTATTGATACCAAGAACAAGATGTGCCCAGATGACATTAGCCCACTGCATCCACTGTAAAGTTTTCCGGCTTATGACTTCAACAGATGGTTTGCCTCTGTTTCCACTTGGGGCTGCTATATATTACCTCTATGCAACTACCATTTTTTAATTTAGTAATTCCATTTACAGTGATTAGCTGGGATTTCTCTCTCTTTCTCCCTTTCTCTCTCTCTCTCTCTGTCTCTCTCTCTCTCCCTCTCTCTCTCTCTCCACACACACACACACACACACACACACACACACACACACACACACACACACACATTACTTTTCTCTCATATATTACATCCTGACTGCAGTTTTCCCCTTCCCCTCCCCCTAGCTGCCCCCTCTCCCCGAGACTCCCCCTCCTCACATCCTCAGAAGAGAGCAGGTATCCCAGGAACAACAACCAAATACAACAATAACACACTACAGTAAGACCAGGCACATATCATCACACCAAGGCTGGACAAGGCAACCCAGTAGGGGTAAAAGGTTCCCAGTAGTGGGAAAAAGGTCAGGGACAGCCTCCCTGCTCCCCCTTTTAGGATTTCTACAAGAACACCAAGCTACTCAGCCATAACAAATATGCAGAGGACCTATGTCAGACCCCTACAGGCTCCCTGATCTCTCAAGTTCACATTGAGTCCCTGTCAGTTGACTCAGTGGGCCCTGAACTGTCTGGTTCCTCCATTCCTTCCTCCCCCTCTTCAGCAGGACTCCCTGAGCTCTGCCTAAAGTTTGGCTGTGGTACTCTGCATCTGCTCCCATCAGCTGCTGCATGAAGCCTCTCTGATGAGGATTCTTCTAGGCTCCAGTCCCAGAACATTCTGCAAGCAGGACCTTCTGTAGGTCATAGGTTTTGTGCCCCAGTTAAAAAAATAGGGTGCATCTACCTAGACCTAAGAACATCTTAACCCCTAAACAACTAAGCTTCATTTTAAACTAAGCTACTTGGTCTTCAACTCCATCAGAGATATGAGAAGGAATAAACTTGATTACCTGAGTATGCCGGGAGTGCAGGTTAGCAGCTTTTCAAATGAGATGACAGAGACAGTTTGCTACCTGAATAGTCACCCAAAAACTCTCTATAACGTTGGAGCATCTTCTTCAGCCTTCTGGCCCAATATATCTGACAGACATATTTGTGAGGCAGGAACTATTGAGGACTTGCTTACCCTGTTTTGGCAGAGTTTGGCTGTCGACTCTGTCTGCATCCAAGCTTGCCCCTTTCTAGGCAGAATTCTGTCAGTGGTAGAGATGAGGACATTTTGCCCAGTGGCTTTGGCTTTTTTTTTTTTTTTTTTGCCACTTTTGAAATTGATAATGAGAAGATGTGATGAAGATTGATTTACATTCAGAATTTTAGAAATACCAAGATAGGAAAGATGTTTTCTTCAAGGCTGTCAAATACAAATAGCCAAAACACTAAGAATGTAACATTTATATAATTCCTGATTGTGTCATGGTTCTTCTTGCTATAGGTAGTTTATTGTATTTACATGATAATATAAATGTATATATATAAAATAAAAAATAAATTTATATGAAAAAGTAAAAATAAAAATATAGAGTACAGACCTAAACAGAGAATTCTCAACAGAGGAATCTCAGATGGTCAAAAAACGCTTAAAGAAGTGTTCCCACTGCTAGGAGTCCCACAAAGACCCCAAGCTGAACCATGGCAACATATAAGGAGAGGATTTAGCACATTGCAGGCTCTGTGATTGTTGCTTCAGTCTCTATGAGTGCCTTTGAGCGCTGCTTTGCCTGGGACAGCTTCCCTGGCCCAGAGTTCTGACTCTGGGTCTGTGCATCTGCTCCCCTCAGTTGCTGGAGGAAGCCTCTCTGATGATGCCTGGGCTAGGCACCAATCTGTGAGTACAACAGAATATCATTAGAAATCATTTCATTTACTTTTTCCTTTTTCTCTTTTTGTCAGTCTCTTTTGATTCCTGGCCATCCTGGCAGTGACAGGCATAGGCCCTTCTTATGATGTGAGCCTCTATTTAGATCAGTAATTGATTGGATGGCCTCTCCCACAAGCTCTGAGCCACTGTTGGGCTAGCACATCTTGTGAGCAGGACAGGTTGTAGGTAGAAGATTTTTTTTTCTGAGTTGGTGTCCCAGTCCCAACACCCCATGACCTATGAGCAAAATGTTCTGTGCCTGTGGCAATAGAGACTCCCTCAATTTCTCATGGACAGCCTCTTAAGAGCAATAACTGTAGGCTGTTTTGGTTTGAGCATCTCTGTGTCATCCCTGACTAAAAACTCAACAAAACATCCCACACCACACACTGGGCTTTGTATTTGGCAACCTATGGATTCTGAGAGAAAGATTATCTCCTGTGTAGGGCAACTCCAATTAAACTTTTATATAAAAATACATGTAAGGATTATAATATAATAGGTTTCCATATGACTTTCCCAAATATCCTTAGTGTTAATTATCCCTTCCCAACCCATTCCTTGGCTATATCCTCCCATCCCTCTCTCCGTCTAAAACTCTCCTCCTCCCTCTCCTCCTCTTCTTTTTTTGTTTTGTTTTGTTGTTGAGTCAGGGTCTCTCTATGTATGAAGTCCTGGAATTAACTGTGTAGACCAAGATGGCCTTGAACTCACAGAGATCCTATTGCCTCTGACTCCTAAGTGCCCAGCCCACCTAACATTCTTAATGTGCTTCTATAACAGTCGTTATTATTTTAGGCATGGATCAATGATCCTGTACTCCTGAAGACTCTTCACATGGGTCTGCTTGTTTTTCTTGTATGACCCTGATTAACTTCTAAGAAGCTTCCTGCTTTCTATCACATCTGAAGACTTAGGCATACTTTCCATATTACAATTCCAAAAGAGAAAATTAACCTGATTTAAGCCCTTGTTTCATAGTTGATTTATGGAAATCAACTCTATGCTGGTCACCCTCCTTCTGCCCTTGGCTGATAGACTGCTTGAGTCCAATAAGAAGCCACATTTCATATCTTCACTCTCTACTTTGTGCCTATCAGCCAGAATGCCCACAGTGAGTAACAAGGTCTCTCACAAGCAAGGCTCTGTCTTGTCCCACCCATGTTCCTAGGTATTTTCTGTTGGCTTTGTGTCTTAACAATTAAACTTTATTATACAACCCAACTAGCTTACACAAGAGGGAAAAAATGTTAAAGGGAAAAAAGAGTGAACCTTCCAGTATCCGTTCCACAGAACGGGTCCCTAGGTATCTTTGGCCTGCGCGCTGGTCTGGCTTGTTTGCTGATCCTCCTTTCAATCCACATGTGCTCAAGCCAGGTCTGAACCTGCTGCTCCTCTCTGCCTGTCTGTATATCACATGCAAGGGGCGGTCTCCCTCTCCCATTGAGGGTTGTTTAGAAACACAATAGTCCAGGTGGAGTCCCCAGGTCAGCTTCCTGAATTCCAGGGCCAGGATGGCTCCACCCAGTCTATCTCAAGGTTAATCTCAGGGAGTATCCATGATGTGTCCAAGGGCAAAGCCCTCCAAGACTGCTTTCATCTGTGATAAAGCTTACAGTCCTTCCCACAATTTTCTCTACTCTACCTTCTTTTCCTCACATCACTTTGCACTTATTGCTCTGTGCCTCAAGTCTTTTTCCTCTAGTGTCTGTTCTACTGCCATCCTTTCTTCACAGCCTTGCAGCACTGCCTTCGCAATCGGAAACTTTAAGGTTGGCATTGTCTGGGCCTGGGATACCATAGTATGGCATTATAGACAGGATTGCTTAAACTACAGAAATGAACATTTCACAGTTCTGCAGAGTCAAAGTCCAAGACCAAAGGGCCAGCAGAGCCAGTGCCTGATGCTTCCATGTTTGTAGGCAGTCTCTCCCTGTGTGTTCGTATGCGTCTTCTTGATGTGACTTTATGAAGAGAGAGTGTGCTGGTCAGGTTTGCTCACCAATTTGACACTGTCTGGTACCACCTGGAAAGAGGAAACCTTGATTGAGGAACTGCTAGAATCAAATTGACCTGTGCTTATGTCCATGAGGGATTTTCTTAACTGATGACTAATATGGGAGGGCCCTGTCCACTGTGGGTAGCACCTGCCCTAGAGAGGAAGCCCTGCACTATCTAAGAAAGATAGCAAGCAAGCCATAGAGTCAATCAGTAAGCAATGTTCCTCCATGATGTCTTCTTCAGTTCCTGCCTGAGCTACTTCCCTGACTTCTCTGAAAAATGGACCGTGATTGAGAAGTGTAACCTGAAATAAACCTTTTCTTGCCTTAAGTTGCTTTCTGTCATAGTGTTTATTAAAACAACTAAAAGTAAACCAGGAGGAGGGGACAGAAATAATATTTTTAAAAAACTTTCTGCTATTTCATATTTCCCATCTTGATTTTTCTAAGTGCTTGTAGCTTTCTAAAATATGATGGCACACCTATTATGTGAAGCAACTGTATTGCCCCATTAGACTCAAAGTTCTGGGAAAATAAGGTTGTTCTTGCTTGTTGAGTGATTATTCCATGCCTCCAAACAATATCCCTCATTAAATGGTGCTCAGTATTGAATAAACAAGTACCCAGAATAACCTCAAGAGCTCAACTGCGCCATCAATACAGAGGGGTTCTTGGGGAAAATGATCCACAGTAGAAATAAGGCTTTTTGGGAAATCACTGGCTAATGCTCATAGCCACATCTGGAAGCATGTGGTTCTAAGTGTTCAGATTTATGAATTACACAAGTACTTCAGAAAAGAGCATTTGCAGGGCTGCAGAGAGGATTCTGAGGTTAAGAGCATGAGCATTCTGCAGAGGAGCAGGGTTCCCTTCCCAGCACCCATGTCAGTTGACTTACAACTGCCTGAAGCTATAGTTCCAGAGGATTTGACATCTTCTGGCTTCTGTGAGCATCTGCACACATGGAGTGCACATAAACTTGCACAAGTATACATATATCCACATGAATAAAAAGTCTTTAAAAATCACATAACAAGAGAAAACAGTATGTACAATGCTGGGCATCAAACTCAGAGGCATTCTGAGCAGGTGTTGTTTTTTAATTAATGATTTATGTTACAACCCGACTGTGCTTTCCCCTTCCTCCTCTCCTCTTATTTCTTCCCCCTACCTCCTCTCTGCCCCCTCCCCATCCTCTCTTCTTCCTTTTCTCTTCAGAAAAGGGAAGGCCTCCTGAGGATCTCCACTAGCATTGACATATCAAGTTGCAGTAAAACTAGGTGCATCTTCTCCTATTGAGGCTAGAAAAGGCAGCCTAGTAGGGGAAAAGAGTCCCAAAAGTAGGCAGCAGAGTCAGAGGCAACCCTTGCTCCCACTGTTAGGAGTCCCACAAGAAGACCAAGCTGCAGAACTGATATATATGCACAGAGGATCTAGGCCAGGCTCTGGCCAAGTGTGTTAAGTTCTTGGTTTTCTTATGGAAATATCTAAACACATCAATAACAAATGTGCTTGAAAATAGAAAACCAAGATAGTTCAAATTCCAGGGTCATATGGACATTTTGTTTTAAAATAAATTCTTTAAAATTTACTTTTACATAAACAACTATCTAAGTTTGTCTCAGTATTTCATTTAGTTTTGCTCACAATACTAACAACACATGATAGGTTTGCACTGCCCATCTTGTTGCCCCTTATGCCAGGTGACAGACAACCCGGATCAGGACAAGACAGTGTCTTTACTGCTGGATAAGACCTGTCTAAATTTAAAATACAAACACACAAATTCCAATACGTGTATTGTTGGATATTTATGCAGTTCACTTTCATTTACAATGGGAACAGACCAGATTCACAAATACCAAGCTTGATGTCAGTCACGTGAATATCTTATCCCTCAGTAACAGTGTGAATGTTACCCCGTGAGCTCATTCTGTTTCTTAAGGCACCAGTGCTAGATGTTAGTAGCATCCAGAACTTGGGATTTATGATTGCGATAAGTGCTTGTTAAAGCCCAATGAAATAGCCTCATAAATATTTTTATTTATTTATTTGTATGCTATAGCTGGCATTTAGAAAAGATAAGATGTACATAATGATGCTAGTTGGAACCATGGGTGCTAAAAACTAGAAACCAAGAAATAGGTTGTGGGAGAAAAGCAATAGCATCTTGGCAGCCTCATTATTTTCCTAGATAACTGAAGAGATCAGTATGATGGGCCAAACTGATACTGTCTTTAAGTGACGTGGGTTTGAAAATGCAAGGAAATGCATTAACTTACTGAAGAAGAGCATGACACCCACCATCATCTTCCAGTTCCTGGCTCCTAATGAGGTTCCTTTTTTCTCTCTTTTCCAAATTTTATCAGTGCTTCTTGTAATCCTTCGATAATAAACATTTTTCTACAGAAATATTTTCATGGCTTTAGAGATGCCCTACTAAAAACTCTAGAGGTCCAGAATTGATTGCAGTAGTTCATGTGACTTCACTTGGTTTCAGAGTTCCTTGTTTAAGCACTGTATCTGGCCTTTGCATGATATTACATAAAATCACATTTATTTAGTGTAAGAGGTAGCACACGCATGCCATAGCACACATGTGGAAGCCAGAGGACAACTTGCAGGTGTCTGTTCTCTCCTCCCACAGTCTGAGTCTCAGATGTTAAAGGCATGCTCAGTGACAAGTACTTTCACCTGCTTGCTACCTCACCAGCCCACAAGCACAATTTTGCATTTATCAGAGGTCTGCATTTATGATATGGGTCAAGATAAGTATGATTGCTAATTTCGTCAATTACACTCAGTTAAAAAGATATGTAGGAGCTCAGTGAAGCACATCTCTGGGTATACAGCAACTCTAAAGAGTATTCCATCCTGATGGCAATGATGTGAATAGGGTTTCTGTATACGGATTCCTAATATGCTGGTTGTTATTGAGAGGCTGTGAAAAGCAGAAGGGGAGTCTGGGAAGGGGGTCCTTATTACTATGTCTTTTGGGGTTCTGTACTGCCCTGATGCCTCACTACATGCCTCCCTTCCCTTTGCTTTCTAATCACAAAGAATAAAGAAGGCTTCCCCCCCCCCCATATTTCTACTGTCATGGTATTGTTTGCTAGTGGATAGAGCTAAAGGACTATAGATTGAACACTAAGCCCTCTGCCTGTGAGCTCCATGCCTTTCTTTGATCCCTTAAGTTGACTGTGTTGGATATTGTGACCACAGTTATAAATGCCAGCTAATATACAAGGGTGGAATCCTAACAGGGCAAGAAAATATGGTTGAACAGTAAAGAACACTAACAAAACCAGTGTCTCTAAGTGAAAGCCCACTAAGGAAACCTGCAGCCCCTGAGAGCATAGGGTAATACAACATGACCTTAAGGAGGGATTAGCAAGTGGGTGTCAGCTCTGTGGGAACTTCAGTCTCACAGAAGTAGGAGTTACAGAAATTTGTAATTTCTTTCTTAAATCCTTGGATGGAACATAGTAATAAAAAAAGTATATGGCTTGTTAGATCCAAATAGAACTCTGTGGGCAAAAACAACAACAACAACAACAAACAAACAAACAAACAAAACAAAACAAAACAAAAAAACAGCCTGGAAGAAAAAAAAAACATTAAAATATTCTTTCTAAAATATATACTGTAACTTTAAAGCTAATTTAGAGACTAAATTGTCAGGTAGATAATTTTATTTAAATATTTTTCTGGCATGCTTATTTATATGTAAGAGGAAACAAAACAAAACAAACAGAGTTTTAATGAGATACATGTATAATAATAAAGGCCTCTAAAAATTGGAAAGCAGGGGAGCAGAGACCACAAGGAAATTCAGAACATCAGGATGAAGTGCTGTTGGGTTTGCTGAGAAATTATTCTTGGTTATAGTGGTTATGCTAGGTTGGTTTTCCAAATACCTGTCTTGAGCTCTCCTGAAGCATAGAAGAGGCAGAAGGAGGAAGAGAAAGGGGAGGAGAAGGAGAAAGGAGAAGGAGGAGAAGGAGGAGGAAGAGGAGGAGGAGGAAGACTTCATTGTATTTGACCTTGGGACTCTAGGTAAGGTTTAGATCTTGATCATGAGATGTTTCTCATATGACACTTTAATTCAGAACCAAGCTAAGCAAGGAGCTAAGATATACGAGTGGAAGACATTCACGTTTTATGTGTTTGGTGGAATTTGCATGGATTTCGAATCTATGGGAGCAGAATTGTGCTTTTGGTACCATAAATCAGGAAAAGCAAGACATTGGCCATCATATGGCTGAAGACCCAGGCTCCTAGTCCCCTGGACTTGTGTAGCTATGGGATTCGTTCCTCAGGAACATCCTAGCACCTGCTCCTGTAGCTCTTGCAACAAGTTGGTAAATACCTTATCCTTTCCTCCCCAAGGAAAATAAAGTTAATTTCTGATACCTGCATTCAATTCCATCTTGAAAACAAATCTATGGATGTGTTTTCAACAGGAATGTTGTGGAACTTTCTTATATCAGTAGAATTTATCCTGATTCAAGCTTCCCAGTGCAGGTCAGCCTAAAGGTGTTGGCTCTGTTTCTTAACAATTAAACTTGATTATACAACCCAACTATCTTACACAAGAGGGAAAAAAGGTTAAACGGAAACAAGAGTGAACCTTCCGGTATCCGTTCCATGGGACGGGTCCCTAGGTGTCTCTGGCCTGCGCGCTGGTTTGGCCTGTTCGCTGATCCTTTTCCTAATCCATGTGCACTCAAGCCCAGTCTGAATGTGCTTCCCCTCTTGTCTTCTCCACCTGTCTCTCACGTGCAAGGGCCAGTCTCCTCCTTCCATCGAGAGTCTAACCCTAACCCTGAGTCGATTAGAAGATTAGAAACACAATAGTCCAGTTGGAGTCCCCAGGTCGGCTTCCTGAATTCCAGGCCCAGGATGGCTCCACCCAGTCTATCTCAAGGTTAATCTCAGGGAGTATCCATGGTGTGTCCAAGGGCAAAGCCCTCCAAGACTGCTTTCCCCTGTGACAAAGCTTACACTACTTTCCATGTAAAGGCTTCAGAGTAGAAAAGGCAGGTGACTCTTCTTCCCCATTGGCTACAGAATTAAGAAACAGAATCTCCCTTTGACCTTCATCAGGTTACTTAGTGTCCATGACCCAGAATGACAATGGTATCTGCTTTGTGGAGTGAAAAAAAAAAATAGTTATAAAACAAGTAAATTGCCTAAAGTGTAATTCCAGGAATACAATAAACAATATCTCCTCATTAGCATTACTACCTCTGTGTGGACTTCTGTCACCTGGAAAGACAGACAGACACAATCAGCAGACCTGTTATGACACTAACCTCTCAACAAGCATTGGATGTTCCCTCAGCACCTCTTCCTGTGGAAGAGTGACTCTATGAGCTAAAACGAATTTCAACGTTTTCAGAGTTTATTCTCTTTGCCATGGGGATCAGAAGATATCGAAGCACCCCTTACAGAGTTCCCTGAGAAAGGGGGCATGGAAGAGAGTTAAAAGGATCACCTCACAGCTTTGTAAGTTATCCATTGCAGTAAGGCACTTCCTGGATAATGAATGAGACCCAGCATTCCTATTCTGGGCTCAGGTCCACAAATCTATAAACCCATCAGCTCTTTCCAGCAATTGCCACAGAGGATTTTCCTATAGTATCACGTCAAATGATATAAGGTCAGTGAGGTCTCAGCCAGCCCGTGTGTGTGTGTGTGTGTGTGTGTGTGTGTGTGTGTGTGTGTGTGTGTGTGTGAGAGAGAGAGAGAGAGAGAGAGAGAGAGAGAGAGAGAGAGAGAGAGAGAGAGAGAGAGAGACAGACAGACAGACAGACAGAGACAGAGAGACAAAGAGAGAGAGAGACAGAGAGAGAGACAGAGAGACAGAGACAGAGAGACAGACACACACAGAGAGAGAGAGAGACAGAGAGAGAGAGCGAAAGAGACAGACAGAGAGAGAGAGAGGTATGAGGGGAGATTAGGTGTCCATGTTCACAGCGCAGGTGCACAGGTCGAACCTTGAGTGTTGGTCCACACTTCTTTGAGACAAGGACTCTGGTTGTTCACTGTCGCATGTGTCCTTCTGGAGTCTCATTTCTGCTTCATCTCAGAACACTATAGGGTCACTTGGAATAGCCTTGTGTTGTCAGCTCTTGCTCTACATGGTTTTCAAGATGCAAATTTAGGTCACCATGCCTGCACAAAAGTGGCTTCATCTACTGGAGCTGTATCTTTCATGCTCCCCAGTTTCTTAACAGCACACCTCTCTTTCTTTTGATTACTGAACACTATAAATATAACGACCAAGAAGTCACTGTGACACAGGGAGGGACATCTCAGAGTGATTAGACTTTGACAGACATGTCAACTCTGATGATAAAGTTTCTCGATTTGAAGGCTATAGAGCTTTATAGTCTAGTGTTTAGTTTCTTCTATTGTGTGGCATTCTTCCATCTTTTCTTGTTGCCTTCCATAATCCACTTTTCAAAACACTGGCTAATTTTCATCTTTAGATAACTAAAACCATATGAGCAAACAAGAATAAAACAAAACAAATCAACAACAACAAAAATAGAAAAAAGAGCTTATTATAACTGGCCCAAGCAAGAGTGAATTAACTCCAAAAGCTCAGGGGTATTTTCTATGGATTGATGGGAATTTTAGTGGGGAGACAATTTGGTATTATTTTTATCCCCTTAGGGTTTTTCTTCTTTTTCTTTTCTGGTTTCTATTGGAATTTGGGTAATAGAGGTGAACAAACAAGTAGCCTTCAGCTATGTTAGGCAGAATACCAGTTCAGAAAACTGAGGTGGGCCCTAGTGGGAGGTCAAACATCCTTGAATTAAGTTTCTATGTAGTATATAATGGTATGATCTCTTCAAAAGTATTCTGCTAGCTCCTTGAAAAATTAAACAAGATTTAACATTTGACCCAGAAATTCCTTTCCAAAGTATATCTAGGAATAAAAAACCCATTTCCACATAAATTGCCCACTGGGTACACTAGTTTACACACAAAGGCACTAACTTTCATAACACCCAATATTAATAAGAGATGAAAAGTGGACACAACCATACACACACACACACACACACACACACACACACACACACACACACACAGTGGTATCTGGCTTCATAAAGGAGTGGAAAGATGCATATAAATTAAGAATGTGTACATAAATGGCAGAAACAAGAGTCTGGTGGTGCATTTCTTTTATAATCCTCACACTCAGGAAGATCAGAAGTGCAAGGGCATCTTCGGTGAGTTCAAGATCAGCCTGGGACAAATGAGATTTTGTCTTTTAAAATGCATTCCCAAGGTTGGGGATGTGTGTCAGTGCCATCGGACTTGCCCAAGGCTGGGGAGTGGGGCACTGCCATGAGACTTACCCAAGGTTGAGGAGTGTGTAAAGGCCATTGGACTTGCCCAAACTGGAGATGTGTGTCAGTGCCATCAGATTTGTCTAAGGCTGGGGATGTGTGCCAGTGCCATGGGACTTTCTCAAGGCTGGGGATGTGTGTGTCAGGGCCATTGGACTTGCCTAAGGCTGAGGATATGAGTCAGGGCTATTGGACTTGCCTAAAGCTGGGAATGTATGTAAAGGCCATCAGACTGTCTCAAGGCTGGGGATGTGTGTGTCAGGGCCACCGGACTTGCCTAAGGCTGGGGATGTTTGTAAAAACCATTGGGCTTGCTCAGGGCTGTGGATGTGTGTCAGTGCCATTGGACTTGCCCAAGGCTGAGGATATGAGTCAGGGCTATCGGACTTGCCTAAAGCTGGGAATGTATGTAAAGGCCACCGGACTTGCCCAAGGCTGGGGATGTGTGTAAAGGCCACTAGGGGTGCCTAGCCTGTGCAAGGGCCAGGGCTGGATTGTGAGCACTGTCATACCCACCACCACCACCAGCACCAAAAATGTTTCTCTATAACAAAATAATGATCAGTATTTGACTGGAATTCTACCAACTTCAAGCAATATTTTATTCAACATAAGTTTAGATAGTTATAAGTATCCTATAATAAGATTCTATGTATAGTTAGTATTTTAGTGAAAAAAACCCCTCATATTTCCCAAATTGCCTATTTAAATGCTAGAATATGAAAAACAACAACAACAAAACAAACAAAAGCCCTACCACTCTAAATTTACACTGAGAAGGAGAAAATGCTCACATGACCATTTTGAGTCTGGACTATCCTCCCACCTCCACTGCAAGAGATATTGCTATCAGGGATGTCACTCATAGAGTGAAGAAAATAGGCCTTCTTACATTAAAGCAAGGAAGTTCAGTAGCAGCAACCACAAACAAAGAAACAACAAAAACAAGAAAGAAAATGCAATTCATCAGCAGAAAAGAATCTCTCCCATCTTAGTTGACTCTTAGTGGTGACCTCTCTCGTTCTTTTCATTTTCATTGTTACTATGGAGATGAGGAGACTGTACACACGCAGTTTCCAGAAGTTTCTTCCAGTTACTAAGAAAGCCAAGGCAGAGGGCGCGGATGGCAGGAGGCAGCTAGGCAGGGCGGAGGCACTTTCATGGCCCTGTGAAGGCCTGTGGGAGGTGCTGGAGACTCACCCTGTGTCTCTCACACCCTCTTTCCATTTGCCATGGAGCATTAGTGTAGATTCTAGGAAAAGAAGGTGCTCACTTATTAGCTCAGGTGGGTTATAAAGCTCCCTCAACACAGCTTTCACCTTCTTGTTTCTATATTACAATTAAAAGGAAAACAACTTAAAAAAACATGGCATCCACTTATCAGGAGCATTTAAGAGAGAGAGAGAGAGAGAGAGAGAGAGAGAGAGAGAGAGAGAGAGAGAGAGAGAGAGAGAGAGAGAGAGAGAGAGAGAGCAGAAAATAACACTAGTGATTCAATCTGAGCTCTTCAGAGGCAAAAGGTCATATTAATAATAAATATATTCTATATGCAATCTTTTAGGCTGCTTAAGAAACATAATATTAGGGACTGCTAAGAACAAATAATAATTACATAGCTCACTTCATTTTTTTTTGTTTTGTTTTGTTTTTGTTTTTCGAGAAAGGGTTTCTCTGTGTAGCCTTGGCCATCCTGGACTCACTTTGTAGACCAGGCTGGCTTCGAAATCACAGTGATCTGCCTGCCTCTGCCTCCTGAGTGCTGGGATTATAGGCGTGCACCACCACGCCCGGCTTAGCTCACCTTATATAAACTTCTCTTCACATGACAAAATGATGAAGGAAAAAAATCCAATACTCAGGCCTGTGTGAATATGAATGTATCCGAATACATGCATGTTCATGAAGGACACATGTTCTTTGTACGAATTCAGCTATGTAGTAGGTTGCAAGATAATATTTTGTCTATAAAGTAATCTGAATGTCGTTTAAATGACCAACTATTCAGAATTCTAAAACGGAGGAAAAACTTAGAAATGAAAAGTGAGGTTGGCTGGTATTCATATTTGTGGGCTGGTTTTTTTTTTTTTTTTTTTTTTTTGGTGATTATTTACATGCTTTGGGTGGTGACATGCTGCTAAGAACATGCTCCTAACCTGATGTGCGCCCATTTGAAGAGCTCTGTTCTGGAAGTCTAATGGCACTGACCCATTTCTCATGTCATGGAAAGAATCCATTTTCACTTTTGAGTCCAATTACAAAGGAAATACTCCTGAATCAATTTTAAAGTAATTTTATTTTTAATCTAATCAACACAAAATTTTACAACTGCAAGACTACCTCTGCTCTGCTTGAGCAGGAAGTGGGCAATCTTGTTTCTGCTTTCCCATTCCTAAAGCCTGAGTCAGCACTTGGCAGGACACAGAAGGAAGATCATGAGTTCATGTCCATCCTGAGCTAGACAGGGCCATCTAAACTCCTGGCCTTATTCCACAGGATAAGGGTACCATGCATCTTGTCCTTGAATATATGAGGAACATTCAGGATGGAGAGTAAGAATGCCTCAGCATCACATGGACCATTCTTGAGTTAGACAAAAAGGCTAAGCACATTTCACAGGTCAGTCCTGAGGTCTCTGGTCCAAAGATATGACATTAGACCTAGAGGGGACTTTGTTCAATTAACTACATACATATGGGCAGAGAAAGCTACAGCCAGGCATTCAGCTACTGTAGTAGCTGATATATATGATGAATTCCTTGTTAAAGAATTTATATTCCAGAAAAAGACTTAGTAATATCATAGAACGTCCATGTCCTAATGCCCAAATTCCCAAATCTATTAGCACAGGTAAGAACATTGCATTTGATGAGGCCACTTTGTAAAAATTCTAACGGTGGAGGGTTGGTGGCTAAACGGATTATACTAGAAAAAGTCAAATGGTTCTAGTGAAATGGCTATTTCATTTTCATAAAATGCTATACTGTTTAATGATATCTAGACTAATTATATGAAGGGTAGATTATTTAGTTAGGCAGATTCAAAAAACTTGGAATAATTATTTCATCCCAAGAGCTATGTAACATAAATAAATAAATTTATGGGCTAGATGGAGTTGAGGTTAGGGCAAGAGTTATGGCTGTATTCAAAGTAAATTAGCAAAGTTAAGTGGGACATCCTGCAGCACACTTGCTGGAGGTGAGCTGTATTATAATGACTGGACTGTATTATGGATTTTCACATTATTAATAACTATGAATAGTTCAATTTTACATGATTTCCAGAAAAATTATTATTAAATGCCTGTTTCAGTGTGTGCATCATTATGTTAATTTCTCTTGCCAGAACTTGCCTTCAGAGAGTCGAAAAAATTTGGTAAGTGATATTTGCTTGAATATTAATAAAGATGTCTAAACTAGTAGGTCCCAGGTCATTGTCACTGATTAGCTTTTTTTTGTTTGCTTGGTTTTTGTTTTTGTTTTTTGTTTTTTGTTTTCGAGACAGGGTCTCTCTGTGTTAGCCTTGGCTGTCCTGGACTCACTTTGTAGACCAGGCTGGCCTTGAACTCACAGTGATTCGCCTGCCTCTGCCTCCTGAGTGCTGAGATTAAAGGTGTGCGCCACCATGCCCGGCCCGATTAGCTCTTAAGGTGACTAAACCCTTCTCTTCCTCAGGATTACGTCCCCCTCCATCCGCTATGGAGAAATGAAGCGTTTTCCTTAGCCTTTGAGGCTCACCATTGTCTCAGTGGGCCACCATGGAGACCTGAGTGATAGGTAGCAACTCTATTATCACAACTCCAATCTACTGACAAGAAAGATGAACTTCCAGGTGTCTGTGATAGCATTTTGAAAATTTTGCCTGCTGCAAGAATGCTCTTGGCTAAACTATGCTTCAGATCCCGTATATATAAGAGAAGAGGGGAGAGAGTAAAGGAGAGGGAGGGCAGAGAAGAAGAGGGGAGGAAGGGAGGAGGGCAGGGGGGAGGGTGAGGAGAGGGGAGAGGAGGGAATCCGAGAAAGAGATTAGAAAATGAAGAGAGGAGTAATGCTCTCCTTTGCGTCAAGATCCCCCCCACCCCCCGCCTATACTATTGTCTTTGGTCTTTCTGGAAATGTGAGCTTATGTACAAGCTCCATGAGTGTTAATCACAGGAATAATAACCCCCCAATTTGTTCTTGCCTTAGTACTCAGAAATACATGGCTGTCTATGATGCATGAATACTAAGGTTCAGGATGGAATTGAGGCTGGATTTCAAACTGACTATTCTGGGTTATCTGAGTAGGCTCACTGAAATCAGCATCTTTTTTTTTTTCTTTTTAAAAATATATTTTATTAGTTTATTCATATTACATCTCAATTGTTATCCCATCCCTTGTATCCTCCCATTCCTCCCTCCCTCCTATTTTCCCCTTACTCCCCTCCCCTATGACTGTGACTGAGGGAGACTTCCTCCCCCTGTATATGCTCATAGGGTATCAAGTCTCTTCTTGGTAGCCTGCTATCCTTCCTCTGAGTGCTACCAGGCCTCCCTATCCAGGGGACATGGTCAAATATGGGGCACCAGAGTTTTTGTTTTTTTTTTTTTTTTTGTGTGTGTGTGTGTGTGTGTGTGTGTGTGTGTGTGTGTTTTAAATTTTTTATTATTAATTTATTCTTGTTACATCTCAATGGCTATCCCATCCCTTGTGTCCTCCCATTCTTCCCTCCCTCCCCTTTTCCCCTTATTCCCCTCCCCTATGACTGTTCCTGAGGGGGATTACCTCCTCCTGTATATGCTCATAGGGTATTAAGTCCCTTCTTGGTAACCTGCTGTCCTTCCTCTGAGTGCTACCAGGTCTCCCCCTCCAGGGGACATGGTCAAATGTGAGGCACCAGAGTATGTGAGAAAGTCATATCCCACTCTCCACTCAAGTGTGGAGACTGTTCTGGCCATTGGCTAGATCTGGGTAGGGGTTTAAAGTTTACCACCTTTATTGTCCTTGGCTGGTGCCTTAGTTTGAGTGGTACCCCTGGGCCCTGGGGCACCAGAGTTTGTGTGAAAGTCAGACCCCACTCTACACTCAACTGTGGAGAATCAGAATCTTAAAGTGGAGGCAAGAGGTAGTTTCTTCCCCAGTCTTCACTGAACAACCCAATCCTGACACCCCTCTGATTTCAGTGCAGTGTGAGCACTGTTGAGCTTCTATTTTTCTTTATTCTTGAGAATTTCATACAGACATACAATGAAGTATGGTCACATCTACCCCCAATTTCTCCCTCCAGCTGCCTATATTCCCTACACCATGTCCCTTTCCCAGCTTTCTCTCTCTGTGTCTACCTCTCTGTCTCGGTTTCTCTGTTTTTTTCTATGACCCACTATGTTCAGCAAGTGCTACTCATATGGGGCATGGGTATGGAGTCACCCACCAAAGCATGGGAACCTTGTCAGTGATATCATCCCCCATAAGGAATGATTCAAACCTTGTCTAAAAAAATCAAGCAACCAAGCAACCAACCACCCACCCACCCAACGCAAACCAACCCCCCCCCCCAAAACAAGAGACTCCCCGCAAAACAAGCAAAAGAATGAATTTTCTGAACACAGAAGTAATCAACTGCCCATACTCGCTCTGCAGAGGGTGGGGCCTAAGGCTCTCTATTCCATTATGCAAGAAAATTAGCTGTCTACATCTTCAACAAATGGTGCTGATCTAACTGCATGTCTACACATAGAAAAATGAAATTAGATCCCTATTTGTCACCATGCACAAAACTCAAGTCCAAGTGGATTAAAGACCTCAACCTAAAACCAAAGACATTAATCCAGTTAGAGGAAAAAGTGGGGAAGAATCTGGAACACATAGGCAGAGGAGACAAGTCCTGAACAGAACACCAACAGCCTAGGCCTTAACGTCAACAATTAATAAATGAGACCTCATGAGGCTGAGAAGCTTCTGTAAGGCAGGTGACACTGTCAAGAGAACAAAGTGACAGCCTACAGACTGGGAAAAGATCTTCACCAACCCTTCATCTGACAAAGGTCTAATACCCCAAATATATAAAGAACTCAGGAAATTAAACACCACCAAACCAAATAACCCAATAGAGAAATGGGGCTCAGAACTAAAGAGAGAATTCTCGACAGAGGAATATCAAATGTCTGAGAAACACTTAAAGAATTGCTCAAAATCTTTAGTCATCAGAGAAATGCAAATCAAAATGACACTGAGATTCCATCTTACACCCATCAGAATGGCTGAGATCAATAACTCAACTGACACCACATGCTGGCGAGGATGTGGAGAAAGAGGAACACTACTTCATTGCTGGTGGGAATGCAAACTAGTACAACCACTTTGGAAATCTATCTGGCGCTTTCTCAGAAAAATGGGAATAGGGCTTCCTCAAGACCCAGCTATTCCACTCCTTGGAATACACCCAGAAGATGCTCCAGCACACAACAAGAAAATTTGCTCAACCACATTCATAGCTGCCTTATTCATAATAGCCAGATCATGGAAACAGCCTACGTGTCCCTCAGTAGAAGAATGGATATAGAAACTGTGGTACATTTACATTATGGAATACTACTCAGCTATTAAAAACAAGGAATTCCCAAAATTTGTGGACAAATGGATTGAACTAGAAATTATCATAATGAGTGAGTTCACCCAGAAGCAAAAAGAGTTAAATGGTATATACTCACTTATATCGAGACACTAGTCCAAGGGGTACGTCCCCATGAAAAACTTTACCTACCAGGAAAGTGGGTCAGAGGGGAGGACATCCTATTGAGACTTTAGGTGTGAGAAGCCTGGGATAATGAGGAAATAGAAGGATCCAGAGGGTCCTGGAAAACTACAGGCGGGTCTGTGCCCTGGGGTCCTCTCAAACTATGGCACCAGCCAAGGAAGATATAGGCAGTAAACTTTGAACCCCTACCCAGACTAGCCGATGGACAGGACATTCTCCACTGTTAAGTGGAGAAGGAGAGCTGACTTTCACACAAACTCTGGTGCCCCATATTTGACCATGTCCCTTGGATGGGGATGCCTGGTGGCACTCAGAGGAAGGATAATAGGTCACCAAGAAGAGACTCGATACCCTATGAGCATATACAGGGGGAGGAGGTCCCCCTCAGTCACAGACATAGGGGAGGGGAATAGGGGGGGAAGTGGGAGGGGGGAGGAATAGGAGGATACAAGAGATGGGCTAACAACTGAGATGTAATTTGAATAAATTAATTTAAGAAAAAGGAAAAGAAAAAATAAAATTAGCTGTCTGGATCTTGAGTTCATGAGTATAATAGCCATATCATGTTCAGAAGACGGTATTTCACAGCCCTCTTGATAATATATTATTTCCACCTTCTCTTTCAAGACATTATTAAAGCCTTGCCTGGGGTGGGCTCAGGGTTTATATAAGTGTTCATGGCTGACCATATTCTCAGCACCGACTAGCTGTGCATCTTTTCACTGACTGCTGTCCACTGCAGAAGGAAATTTTTTGACCAAGGTTGAGAGTCACTTAGGTCTCTGGAATAAACATATATATTTATAAAACAATTTGACAACATAGACATTTATTAAAATAGGAATATAAAGTCTATACTAAGGCATATAACCCTCCTTGTCATAGGCTTTTGACTAGGATTATAATACCAGGAGTGAGATTTCCTCTTGTGTTAGAGGCCTAAAATCTAGTCAAAAAGCAGTGAGTAACACTATAAGAGCAATGTTATGATTGTACTAGTGAGCACATCTTTTCTAGAAGGTTAATACTACAGCATGTAGGGCCCAGTAAGGCCATTGATGTCTTTTCTCTGCTAGTCAGTCTCGGACCTTCTCACACAATGGAAGTTAGTCAGCATGGAAGCAACTTTCTGGTTGAATTGAGATTGATTTCCTTGTCTTCAGCCAAAGTATATGGTAATATCAATAATAGGGCCTTAACGATGCAGTTAGTATGGGCAGCCAAGGCAACGGCACTAGCCTGTGTTGTTTTGGAGACTTCTGGGAACTACATGACCTCCTCACAGGGATGTATGTTATGCCTTATCCTGTAATTTTCACTTAGTAACCCATGTCTTCTCAGAGAGGCATTGTTCATTCACACTGGGCAATCTGTTTGATTTGATTTGATTTTTTTTTTTTTTTTTTACAAAAGTGTATTTTAACATTAACTTACAAACAGGAAGATTATCAAAAGAGTTTTCCCATAAATCCTTAGCTTTGTTGACCCAGTCACTACTCCTTTCTCTCCCTGTCCCTTTACTCAACCCTTCTATTCTTTCATTTGACATGTATTCTACTCTCCTTCCAATTGTTTTTTAACTGTGTTGTAAGAAACCATGCTTCTCTATGGCTTTTCAGACTCCCTTCCCTAGTGTTATTTCTCCCTTACCCTGGCGATTTCCCCCCTCCTCCCATGCCTCTCCCTGCTTACGTCTTTCCCACCTTCCATATCTCACCTCTCTACTTCCCTATTACCTCCTTTAATGTGCCCGTGATGGCCTCTTTCTAGTTTCCTGGCCTCTATTTTTTTCTGTAAGTTAAACATACAAAACAAAAATATTTGAAACTTAAGATCTACAAAGGAAACAGAACAAAGGTATTTCTCATTCCAGGCCTTAGTTATACTACATGGTAGAATATCTCCAGTTCCTTCCATTTATCTGAAGAATTTCACAATTTCATTTTTTTTTTTATAGCCGAGTAATGTCCTACATTTTCTTCTCTATTCACCTGTGGATGGATATCTGGCTTGAATTCTGTTTCCCAGCTATTGGACTAGAGCAGTAATAATCACAAATGTGCAAGAGTCTCTTTAGTAGCACATATAGTCCACTATGTTTAGGCCTAGAAATGATAGAGCTTTGTCAAATGGCAGCTCTAATTCTAGTTTTTGTTTTGTTTTTGTTTTTTGTTTTGTTTTGTTTTTTTAGAAACCTCCAGACTAAATTCCAAAGTGGCAGGACTAATTTCATCTCCCACCAACAGAGTATCCCCTCCTCCTCCTCCTCCTCCTTTTCTTCACTACATCTCTGTCAGCATTTGTTCTCGTTTCTCTTCCCCATGATGACTATTCTAATAGGCATGGGACAGAATTTCAAAGTATTTTTAAGTTTCATTTTGCTGTTTGCTGAGGTTGCTGAGTACTTTTTAAAGGGTGTCCTAACCACTTACATTTCTTCTTTTAAAAGTTTTCTGCTCAGTCCCTTAGCCCATTTTTAAATTGGTTTCTTTCTTTATTTTATTTAAAGAATATTTTTATTATTTGGTCTTCTGTGCTTCTATATAAACATTTTAATTCTTGCTTTCTATATGTCTGAAAAATATCTTTGGAATTTTGATGGAGTTTTCGAGGAATGCATAGATAGTATTTAGTATGACTTTCATGTTCACAATATCAATTTTTCCAATCCATGAGCACAGAATGTCTTTTCCTGTTATTCCTGTTATTTTTTCAGTTCATTTCTTCAGTGTCAACATTTTTATTATAGGGGAAGTTTATTCTCAGGTGCTTTGTGATTCTGTGTATGGCTATTGTGAAGAGAACTGTTCCTTGGCATTCTGTTTGTCATTAATGTATCGGGTTGCTATTGATTTTTAATTGTTGATTTTATATACTTCCACATTGCTGTAGTTCTAAGCTCTAACAGTTTTTGGTGGAGCCTTTATAGTCTCTTATATTAAGACCCATGTTATCTACAAATAGTGATACTGTGACTTGCCCCCTCTTTGTGTACTTTTTATTTCCTTCTCTTGTTTTATTTCTTTAACTCAGTTTTCAAACATTGAATTGAGTAGGAATTGAGATAATGGAGAGAGCAAGCCCATTTGTCCTGTTCTGATCTTAGCAGGGGATTCTTTGAGTTTTTCTCCATTTAGCACAATAGTGTTGCCTATAGGTTTGTTATATGTGACCTTTATTATGTTGAGATATGCTCACTCTCTCCCTAGCCTCTCCATGACAGTTATCATGAAAGGATAAATTTTGTCATAGACATTTTCTGTATCTAGTGGGATGCTCATGTAATTGTTTTCTGTCCTTGATTCTATTTATGTCATAATTACCATTTATTAATTTACATATGTTGAACCACCTTTGAGTCTCTGGAATGGCAATCAACTTGGTCTTGTTTGAGAGATCTTTTAATATGATGTTGGATTTGGTTTGCTAGTATTTTATTGAGGAAAAATTTGCATGTGTCCATTTGAGAGCGTAGTTTGCAATTTTCTTTTTTGTTTTTATCTGGTTTTGGTATCAATGTAATATTGACTTCATAAAGGAGTTTGAGAGCCTCCCTTCCTTTTCTATTTCATGGAGCCATTTGAGTAGTATTGGTATTAATTCTTCTATGAAGTTCTAGTAGAATTATGCAGTAAACACATCTGTTCCTGGACTTTTTATAGTTGGGAGACTCTACTGCTGCTTCAATCTTGTTACTAATTATGAATATGTTTAAACTGTTATTTTACTTGGATTAATCTAGATATTGTATATACATTTAGAGTTTTAGAGTTTTCCAACTTAATAAAATAAAGGTATTTTTGTTTTTGATTTTGAAACAAGGTCTCCTTATGTAGCCTTGGAACACAGTAAGTCCACAAGGCTAGACTAGAACTCACAAATACCCACTTGCCTCTGTCTCATAAGTGCTGGCATTAAAGGTGTATGCCACAACAGCTGGCTGGAAGATAATTTTTAATAGTATGTTCTTGGGAATTTTTAAGTTCCATTGATATCTGTTTTAATGTCTCCCTTTTTGTTCTTGATATTGTTTTATTAATGTGGATGTTCTTTCTCCTTTGAACTAAGAGTTTGTCAAGTAATTTTGTATCTGCAAATACAAACTTTTTATTTCACTGGGTTTTTTTTTTTTTTTTTTTTTAGTATAATTTTTATTTTTTCCTAACCTCTTTACTTTGGTTATCTCTTCCTGCCTAATGTTTTAAGGTTTGGTTTCTTCTTGTTTTCCAAAGCCTTATGATTCATCATTGAAGTATTGAGATCTCTCAATTTTTCTGATGTCTGCACTTAATGCTACAAATATTCCTCTCAGGACTGTCCCCTTCATTGTATCCCATAGGTTTATATACATTGATTTTCACTGTCTTTCAATGCTACGATTTTTTTTATTTTCTTCTTAATTTCCTCTGTGACATACTTATTATTAAATAATGCATTTTTTTTGGTTTATATGATTCTTTTCATAATTTTTATTGCTGCTTCAATCTTGATTTTTCTCCATTGGGGTCAATGATAGAATACAGGATGGTCTCTCAGTTTTCCTACATTTGTGGAGACCTTCTTTGTGTCCTAGTAGGTGATAGTATGTGGAGAAGGTTTCATAATCTGTTAATAAATATGTGTATCATTTAGTGTTTGGGAAGAAGGTCCTGAAAATATCTGATTGGTCCATTCAATTTATGTTGTCCTTTAGCTCCAATGTACCTCTGTTTTGTTTTTGTTCAAATGACCTATCTACTGGTAAGAGTGAGATATTGAAATCATCAATTATCACTGTGTTGGAATTAATCATTGGTTTTACATTTAGTAGACAATTCTATATGAAATTGAGTGGAGTTGTGTTTGGTTTGCTCATGTTTAAAACTGCAATATCCTTAGTATATTGTGTCTTTGGTGAGTATGAATTGACCTTCGATATCTCATTCAGTTTTGTAAGATATTAGAATAGTTAAACCTGCTTGTGTCCTAGTTCATTTTCTTAGAATACTTTTTCAACGTTTTACCCATAGCTGTAGTCTATTGTTGATGGTAAGGTGTGTTTCCTGAAGGTAGCAAAAAGCTGGGATTCAGTTTTCTGGTTCAATCTGTTAGATTGTGTCATTTTGGGGGCCTGGTAGGAAGATTAATATTTAGAGTTACTATGAAGAGATATATGTTAAGTCTTGTCTTTTTTGTTATACTTTTTAGAATTATTTTAATTAATGACCTTGAACTTATTTATTTACTTATTTACTTAGTCCCTGTGGCCTCCAGGGTGTGTTCATCCTCTTCAGACTAAAGCATCCTTTATAGAGCTATCTTAGTGGTCATAATAAAGTTCTGTAGTCTGTTTTTTCTCGTTAAAATTTTTGTTTCTTTTCCTATTTTCAAAGATAGTTTTGTTCAGTATAACAGATAGTTTGGTTAAGAGCTGTGATCTTTCAGAACCTGGAATCTATCTTGCCAGTCCCTTCTAGCTTTAAGAGTTTCTGATTAGATGTTATTCTGATGGATCTATGATTATAAATGACATGAACTGTCTCTCTTGCAGATTGCAGTACCTTCTCTTTATTCTGTTTTTAATAGTTTAACTATAATATGTCAAGGAGAGTTTCTTTTCTCTTCCTGTCTATTGAGTACTATGGGCCTCTTTTATAATTTTATACAAGATATATTTTATATCTTTGTTATAGTATTCCTTGATGCTCATAATCTGTAGTTTGAGTCTTCATGGTGTCATAAAGCTCTATGTTGTGTGAGTGGGATTTTTATAAATTTATCACTGATTTTTACTGAGTAATTAATTCCCTTATCTTGTCCTCTGGCTCCAGCATATTGCTGTCCATGTAATCTTTTCTATTGGCAAGGCTCTCTCCTGTGGTTTTCATTTAATCCTTTGAGTTTTTCTTTTCATCACTGTTTTAGCTTTTCTTTGTTTTTTCTTCAACATTTCTATTTTTTATTCATTTCCTTATTTCATTCCACTCCTTGTTTTCATGCTATTGGAATGCATTCCTTTCTTCTCTGAGTTGTCTGATCACAGTTAACACAATTTTCTAGTTTACATAGTTAGCATCCTTAAGTTATTATAATTATTCTCTTAAATTCTTTGGAAGTTTTTCTAGATTGCTGTCCTTGGGGCTTACTATTATAGGATTTGGGAGAAAGGCATGCTAGCGTGTGTGTGTGTGTGTGTGTGTGTGTGTGTGTGTGTGTGTGTGTGTGTGTGTCTGTTCTGGGACTTAGAAATATGAATTAGTTTGTTGCTTGAGTTTTTCTTCCCCTTTAATTTTTTCAAATTTTGTTCCCCCTTTATCTTAGTGGAGTAGTTTATGCTACAGGGGAAGAGAAGGTCTTAGTAGGGTTGAGGTTCTGCTTTCCTCTGTGGGGTTGCACTTAAGACCAGAGGTGCTACGCTTCATCTTCTCTTGTGGGTCAGTTATATTCTAGGTCAGGCGGGGCCTCCTGTTTGGGATGCAATCATTTTTTGTGAAGGTGCAGAAGTCTCTATATCTGCGGCCCTTACTCTAAGGTCACTCCGCTTTCCTCCCTGCTCCCACAGCTTTGATCAATGTGAATTGTAAAAGTTGTCACATGTCTGTGGGACATTAATGGGCATCAGATTAGGTTTACAACCTGAGTCTGCAGCTTATACAACCCTGGCTGTAGACCTTGTCTTGGGGGACGCTCTATCTTCTTCCCTGGGACTGCAGCTTGGGGAAGGGAGCTGCCTGTGTGCCCATGTACCTCATCTGGGAACATCTGTGTGCCTCTCCTGGGAACATCTGTGTGCCTCACCTAGGATCACCTGTGTGTGTGCCTTACCTGGGACCACCTATTGGACTTCTAAGATCATACATTTGACTTTGGAGGTGTAGTTCAATGTTACTGTACTTGCCTAGCATGCATAAAGTTCTGGATTCAAGCTGTAATGCTAAAAAATTATATTAAATTTGTATATTAGTATAATTTGTTGAAGTAGTACATATTAAACATTCATATAGACAACTAATGCTCTTCTGAATAACAGAAAATCTGTCGATTTCTCTTCACCTCTTTCCTTTGGATATTTTCTTATAGAAGGACCACCTAGTTGGGATCAAAGGCACGTGAATGCCCATGAGAGTGTCTTGTAGCTTTCTGTGCAACCCCAGACCACTTTAGAACTAAGGTGTAGCTTCATCCTGTAAGGCAGTAAGGCATTTCAGTGAGAAAGTCACCTGAAGGGCTACAGCAGAATACAGTTAGAGTCTTCTGGACTATGCTTACACTTAAGTATCTGAAAGTTCTAACTTTCCATCTTCAAGAGTAATAGTTGTCTGATAAATAAGTGTAAATATAGCCTGCTAAGTCTGTAGTTCCTGTTTTGAACCAGAATAGCAAAGCTTTTATGAGAAAGTGCTTTGAAGCCTGGCTGACGTGAGATTAAAGCCTTGAGTTGCACATGAGTTAGGTGACATTTGGCATCTGTGTGGGCTTGGGAGACAGCTGGATCTCAAAGGCTTCAACTACTACCTCACACATGAGTCACAAATTACCTAGGAGTGTCACTCACAGTAAGAACATTTTGAGACATGAAATTTTATAGCCTGCTAATTTGTTACATTGCTATTTTACTGCCTGTTTCCGTTAGCACTATGCTTGAATATAAGAACTCTAGGATTCTTTGGTAGAAGTAAAGGCAGGATTAGGAGGGGAGGTGTGAGATGCAGGGTAGAGTATGGCCACCCTGCATCTGGTTCTTGTGGTGGGGAGAGGTCAGAAACTCAAGATCTGGAATGCCACCTTCTGTGAAAGGAGAGGAAAGTTGGTTGGTCTGTGGTAATTAACAGGAGTCAGAATGTTCTAGACACAGTGCCGTAGACTCTCTGAGCATCTAAGGGTGAAGGGCAAAGCGGCGTTCCTTCTTGCACAGGTCTTACGGACCTAATTTATCTCAGCTTCCATTAATAACTTGTCAGACATCTGAATCTTTGTCTGATTAGCTGGGCACCATTGGCATTAGAAACCTGCAAAACAAACAAACAAGCAAACAAACAAGCATACAAACCAAAACCAAAACAAAACGAAGACCCCTGAAAGACAAAATGATTAGTCAAAATTTCTTTGTGATGAGAATTATGTATGATAGGCTATCGGAGAAGTGAGATGGAAAGGTGGGACCTGGACTCGGGTGACAGAAGTGTGCTAAAACTCAAAGCCATTGAATGCAACAAAGTGTGCAAGAACTTCAATTTTGATTAAGAATGATTTTTTTTTTTTTTTTTTTTTTTACATAGCCCTATGGCCGATTTCTTATATTATCTTCTGGAGGCCAGTAGTTTCATATTCAGATCATGGGCCGAAGTTCTGCTGAGATGAACACAAACTTGGCAATTTAGATGGCACCACTGCAGTGTGGATCAGCTAGATGATGCTTACTCCACAGCCCTCAGAACTGTGAGTATGGAGTCAGTTCTCAATTCCCGCGATCCAGCGTACTCTTGGTTTTGGAAATCATCTCTGAAATCTTTCTCCGTAGGTCAAAGAGCATCAATGATTAACAGCCACCCCTGTGGGATGAAGGTGGTTTAGGAAGCACGGATCGACATACATCATGCAGGTTCACAAGTCCTTTTTTTTGTTCTCCTTCTTCTCAACGGCTGGCTTTCCCCTTTCTTGTTCTCATGATGGCTGCTTCACGTGATTCTGACTTCCCTTAACCCCCCAAATCACTCTCACTGTCCATCGCTGTTACAAGAAACTTAATTTCTCATCCCATGGAAAATAGAGAGCTCTTGACATTCCCCTGCATTGCCCGGCAAGTATACAGTGGCCTCTGTCCTCTCATACCCCCTCCCTCAACTTTCTGTTCTCTTCATCTATTTCTTTCTTTCTATTGTTTCCTTTCCTTCCGTATGCATGTGCTCAAATTCTTCCTGTTCTTCACCCAACAACTTCTCACACACTCCTGTCTGCTCTATAACTTTTCAGACTATTTCCCCCATCAACAATATAAGTGCTAAGTACAAAGTACGGACTTGTTGCCTCCTCCCAACCTTTTTGTTTTCATTGCTTGTCCCATAGCAACTGAGCTTCCATCTCCTCTTTTCTTTCTTTCTTTCTTCTTCTTCTTCTTCTTCTTCTTCTTTTTTTTTTTTAATTTTTGGTTTTTCGAGACATCCTGGGCTTGCATTGTAGACCAGGCTGGCCTCGAACTCTCAGGGATTCACCTGCCTCTGCCTCTGCCTCTGCCTCTGCCTCCCAAGTGCTGGGATTAAAGGCGTGCGCCACCACCGCCCAGCTATCATCTCCTCTTTTCTAAGGAGGCATTTCTTCCGCTGCACATCAGCACCTACCTCTTCATTGCTAGATCTGTTTTTTATCACTTCAGTCATTTACATGTTTAATTTCGACATAACCATTTGACAAGTAGTTTGCTCCTGCCAATGTCTGAAGCATTGTCACATATGTTACTTGATCTTGAGGTGGCATAATCTTGTGTATCAGGAAGTGTATTCTATAATTTATGAAGGGAAAATACAACTTCATTTGATAGTATCAGTAACTTCTTTACCAGGAGCTTTTATCCTCATAGTTTCTGTAACATGACTTCTTTCACTTTTATCTTTCTTAAGAACTCATCTTTACTTAAATCAACCCCATTCATAGGTATATCTGCTTCAATGTCCATTCCCCTTGTGTTACTGATCATCTATCCATCTGCACACTTAATATCTTTGTAGGCACAGTCAAACCAAACCTACCTCAACTCATTATCTTTCCTTTCACATTTTCAATAGCCATCTATACAGAGCGTATCACACCCTAGGACTTTGTTTGATGTTCTGGTGGCACTAAGGTAAGCAAAACTTTAAGGATCAGGAGATGGACGTGTAAACAATTATAATCCAAAGTGTAGATACTATGGAGAAAGTGTGAGAAATAAGAGAAGGGAGCTCTTAGCTGCCTGGTGGCTTGCTGGAGGCCTTCCAGAAGAGAAAGAAGATTTTTAAGTTTATGAAAGAATTGCTAGGTAGGAACAGAAAGAGGAAAGTGCCATTGATTGCACGTTGATCAGCACAGGCACATGTGAGTAGGCTTTCAAGAAAGAATGGCATGTGAATGGCCATATGACTCTCCCTGCTAGACCAACACCATCACCATTAAGTTATTTCTCTAGGAAGCTTCTTATTCCTCCTCCACTAACAAATAATGTTGCCCCCAGTATTACTGACTGTTTTCCTCTGGCCTTTAGAACCTGTAATGTCATCTCTGTCTATGGTCAGTACTCTAATTAAAGTTCTCATAAATCAGTGTAGGTGTTTATTACTAAAAATTTGAGGAAAAAATGTATACTGTGGAATCGGATCATTTGCTTTGTCTGATAATAAGTATGCTTATACAAATAGATGTGTTACTGTAGTGAGTTAAAATTGTATGGGCTTTGGCTTTTGAAACATAACTAACCTTTTTATTATATTATTGCATTTTTAGTGCTGAGGATCAAATTCAGGGGCTTATGCAGGTTAGACAAACACTGAACCCTATAACTCTTCTTGCAGTACAGCTACAGGACAAAGTGATTGTGAAAACTACCTTGTTAATGTGAAATTGATTTAAAAAGAACTCCATTACTTTTCTTAGCTTATAGAAAGTATTCTTGTCATTAGAGTTGTCTGCGAAGCTGTGGTTACATGAAGTGGAAGAAGCTCACAGGCATCGAGAACGGTAATTTTGAGAAGCATGCGAGGAGAAAATTATGTCAATGTGTCAGTAAAAGGCTTGGAATATGTCACTTATCAAAGGAACTGTGAAAGAACACAGAAAAGCCATCTCCGGTTTGTTTCGAGAGACAGGAAGAAAAGGAAACGGTGATGGAGGGAGCCTTTCTGCAACCATGCTTCCAGTTCTGCTGGGCCATGAAATGAGGTAAGTTTGAATAAGTGTTAATAACTTTCACAAAATACTTCTGTATGCTAACAATGCTTTCTGTCTTTTTTTTTTTTTTCTGATTTGACCTCCCTGCAAAGTTATAGGCAATGATGATTATTGCTTATTTCATGAGTGGAAGAAACTGAGGCAGAGAAGCTAAGAGCTTTGCTTCAGGTAAGAAGAACTAGGGACGAGTCAGCCGGGTCAGGTCTGGGCCTTGGGATCTCTTGTTATCATAGGACCGTGACTCAAATAAGAATGGAGTGAAATGAAGCCAGTGCAAGGACAAGTGAAATTATGCCAAACTATAGGCTCCTGAAAAGCTTATTCAGAAAAACAGAGTAAATCAATATTAAATTTAGAGATACAATAAGATGACATTTCTAGAATGTATCTGAAAGCATGCTTGTCTGCATTTTTTACTGATTTCATCCCATACTTATTTCTTCCGGCAGCTTCTCCATCTCCTTTAGTCACCATACAACTTCCGTATTAGAGTAAGTATACAATCTCACTGCATCTCTTAATTTGATGCCTAGTAAATTTGCTCATTGTATGAGTTGGCATTTGGTTGTCATCTTAATATGACATATATTGAAAAACTGTAATGTAATGAAACTTTCTGCCAAGACCTCCTTTTCACTCTTCTGAGCATCAAATGTTCAAAACTGCTCAGTTTTTCATTAGTATTTTTGTTTTGTCAGTAAGAATGCCTCGTAAAAGGTAGAAATTTGTGTTCCTCACAGTGTCCTTTTTTTATACTACTGAGTATTTGAGTCCTGAATAAAGGCTAAAACTGCTCAAGTGCTCTTTTTTGACTACTTAAAGAATAAAGTGATAAATAAAAGTTTACCTAAGGGGTTTATTTATGTATGTCACATATATATATCACATATGTGTGGGTGTGTGTGGGTGTGCGTGCGCACACATGCGCGCACATTCAGTATAATGTTCAGTGGTTGCTTTATCAATACTGGACACAATTTTGACAGCACTTGACTGTTCCATGATGGGGAAATTAACCTCCTTGTTTCACTTGTAGAGGTTGGAGATGACTATTACCCCACAGCTGGGGACTATCACTTGGAAGGCAAGGCATTCTTTAGACATTAGAGAAAAGAAATGTTGTCCAGTGTGCCTTGGTTCCTTGCTGCTATGACTAAATACCTGCCAAGAACCAATACAAAAAGGGGAGGATTTATTTTGGGTTACAGCTTGAGGTGCACTCCATCATGGTAGGAAAGGCATTGGGTGGAACTGGCTTTTAGTTGGAATTTCTCACTTTCTCACATCTCAGTGCAATGGGAAGCAAACGTCAGGAGTGCTGGTAGTGGTTTGCTTCCTGCCATTTTTAGTCACTCTGGAACCCAAGCCAGTGGAATAATGCCACTCCTCCTCAGGGTGGGTCTTCCCTCTTTAGTTAAGCTATTCTGGAAAAATTTCACAGACATCCCTAGAATATATTTTTAAGTCAAGGCAAGTTGAAAAGAAGGATTAACCATTATGCAAGGTTAAAAAGAGTCTATTTAGTCTCCTTTCTGGCTCATTAAACTTGTTGTCTTTCATTGAAGACAATTGCTGTAGTGTCCAATGAATACAGTAGTAGCAATTCTGCATCTAATGTCACCAAGTTTGGCTTATGTTGATTATGCACAATAATGTGCTGCCTACCTGGTGACACAGAGTATGTTTTAGAGAAGATTATTTTTACTATGGTTTGAGTGTCCCGTTGACATCATAGAATTAGAGGGTTAGGTACTGATGTCTATCTTTCTGAGTTCTTGAACTGTGTCTTGTTGACATCATGCAATTAGAGGGGCTTGTACTAATATCTTTCTCTCTAGGATTTTAAAAAGTTTAGGTTAATGTTATTCACATTCCAGGAAGTCATGAAAACCCTGAAAAAGATGTTGTGAATATGAAGACGGTATTTACCTCTCTATCAGGCAAAAACATACATAGACAAGATTGTTAAAAGGAGAAACGTTCATTAGCATTTCTGTAGTTCCTTTACAGACTTAACTATAGGAAACAAAGTTTTAAGGCCACCACTGATTTAATTCAGACAAGATGGTGTCAATGGCTATGACCTTAAGACACAGTAAGGAGATGACACAGATGTGAACCCAAAGGTGCTTTCCTCATACAAGTTGTCCATACAAGTGGACATCCAGGAGGGCATCCAGAACTGTACTTTCTGGATAGCATACTTCAAGCCTCCCATGCAATTTTCAGATTTTCTGCAGCCTCTTCTCAGATCCATTGTCCATGTTCTCTCATTTTTTTTTTCTTATGGAGCAGTAACTGCCTGCTTGTGTTCTTTTTTTTTTTTTTTTTAATATCATGTATAACAAATCCTTTCTTCTGATTAATGCCTTTCTCAGCATCCATGAAAAGCTAACTGGTTAACTTGAAAGTAACTTCAAAAATCGTACTTTCAGGACCATGGTTCGTATTCGAGACAGTTAAAATGGTGAAATGACTTGAAATAACTTATTTAGTATGACCCAATATAGTCAATATTTCTATTTCAACATAACAATTAATATAAAATAATTATATGTTTCACATTTTGGAGAAATAATATCTTTAGGCTATAATAAATTTTTTGCATATATGCTGTATAGAAAACACAAGAAAATATAGACAATACAATTGGAGTTAAGAGACCATGTTCATGAATGCACGAGCTATGTTAAAAAAAATCAGGGCACTCTTGTCTCAATGTCTAAATAGCAGTACTGTAAGAATTAAGGCGGTTTGCAATGGAGACTTAATGTCTCCTGTTGATTCTCTATGTCTTCTAAAAAGACCTGAAAACTCAGGAAAAGATGTTTGTGATCTTTTTGTAACAAGAATTTTTTAATTATTATTTTTAATTGTGTGTCTGTGTGTGTTTATGTGAGTGTGGGTGCCTGGGGAGGCCAGAGGAGGCATCGCCTTCCCTGGAGCTGGAGTTACAGGCAGTTTTACGTTGCCCAGTGTGGTTGCTCTAACTAGAATGCTTGCCCTTTGCAGGAGCAGGAGCAGAATGCACTAACATCTGAGCCATCTCTCCTGCCCCATGTTATCCTGAATCTTAAAGTGTTGCTTCCAGTTCCGTCACCTGAAAAGTTTTTCCTGTTTGTACAAAACTCTGTGCCATTTTTTTTTTCTATCTGAGCATTACGATGTCCGCACGCTACCCTATCTGCCTCTCAGCCTCTGAGTGGGGGCATTTGTATTTGCATCTGATACTACATATTCAAGCAGGTCATAAAGCTACAAAATGCTGAAACTCCTCATGGCCTTCACTGTTTGTAGAAATACAGAGAAATGTGCCGTTAAACAATAACATTTGTTACAATAAGCAGGAGAATTTTGAGGTCCTTGTCACAGCATAAGAACTTAGAATATGCTAATTACAAATGTTAGAATTTTAATATATTCTGTAGTTTTGAGAAACCAGATTTTGCCCCATACTTTTGACATTGTAATTTTGTTCATTTAAAATATGATATTCTTCAGCCACAGAATTTTAAAAGTCTGAATAGGAATTCTTCTGAGGATTTTTAAAAAAGTATTTACTTTACTTTTACACTGGTGGAAAGGAAGATGCGAAGACTTCTAATATAGTTCCTGCCCGTATGCACATTTAGCTTGCCCCATACTCTACATACCTTCTTAGCATGGTATGTTTGTTACAATTGATAAAGCTGACATGCCATAACCATTCTAAATGTATAGTTTGTTATTTTTAAAATTATTTTATTTTTGTACATATACATTTATTTTTTAAATTATTTTATTTTTGTACATATACATTTATATTATTACACATATATACAATAGATTGCCTATGGCAAGAAGAACTGTGACACAATCAGGAATTATATAAATGTTACATCCTTAGTGTTTTGGCTCTTTGTATTTGACAGCCTTGAAGAAAACATCTTTCCTATCTTGTGATGGAGATTGATTTACATTCAGAAATTTAGAGGACTTTTTTTTTTTTTTTTTTTTTTTAGACACAGTTTCTCTGTGTATCCTTTGCTGTCCTGGATTTGCCCTGTAGACTAGGCTGGCCTCTAACTCACAGAGATTACCTGCTTCTGCTTTCCTGAGTGCTGGGACTATAGGTGTGTGCCACCATGGTTGGCTACTTTTGAGAATTTTTACAAAAAGAAAGTCCTGATGGCTAGAATCATTTGTTTAAGAGCTGAGCTGAGCTAAAGACAAACAATGGGGTTCTACATAGAGTTTTAATTCTATTTTATCATTACTACATAACACTAAAAGAGTTGCTGTCCTCTTAGAGTCTCTGTACTCAACCACTTGAGTTTCAGTTGATTCCAGATGTAGCCAAGGTGACAATCGGGATTAGTCATCAGAGTAATGATCATACAAAATATTATCTTCCACGGCATTAAGAGCAATAGATTTTGGTGGCAGATGAGAAGGTCAAGGGCCATAGGAAAAAAATTAAAGCCCTTGTGAAGAAAGTAGATGAACCGTCAGATAATACGGATGAGGGAATTCCTTGGATTTGTAAATTAAGTAGGTTTCTTAAGCAATTTTACTTTATCTACCTTGCCAACCAAATTAATTTTATACTGATTGGTGGATGTGGCAAATTAGGTGCTCAAGGCTACTTGGCAGCTGTGAGTTCGTCTGCTCCTTTCAACTAATTATTATGGTGAAGATGGTCAGCTAAATTGATCTCAGTCTTTGGGTGGTGACTGTTGTGTTATTAAATTTTTTATATGGAGACATATACAAACCTATGAAACATGTTTTTACAGAGAAACTAAATTACATACTTTAGAAATATTTCATAAAAATGAGTTGTTTAGAATAGCTCTTGTCAGGGCTGGAGAGATGGCTTAGAGCTTAAGAGCACTGACTGCTCTTCCAAAGGTCCTGAGTTCAATTCCAAGCAGCCACATGGTGGCTCACAACCATCTACAATGAGATCCGGTGTTCTCTTCTGGTGTGCAGGTGTACATGGAGGCAAAAACACTGTATATATAATCAACAAATAAAGCTTTAGAATAGCTCTTATCATAATAAATATTGATATGAACACTTAAAAGAATAGGGTGTGTACACAGGGAGAGTTCCTTAATTTTATGTGCTTTATAAGTGTTTCATTTATTTTTGTTGTTTTTTAATAATTTAACAATTCATTTATTTTGTATTAATCAAAAAAGGAAATTGGAAACAGGATGATGCATTACAAGTTTTGTAATTAAGTTTCTCTCTGTTTAATTTGATGTAGGCTATATATTGCTGTATATGGCCTTTATTGTGTTTAGATATGTGCCTTGTATCCATGATCTTTTCAAGACTTTTAACATGAAGGGGTGTTAGATTTTGTCACATGCTTTTGCAGCATTGTATGAGATGATCATTATTTTCTTTCAGTTTGTTTATATGGTGGATTACATTTATGTATTTTTGTACAATGAGTTATCCTTGCATGCCTGGGATGAAATCTACTTGATCACAGTGGATAACATTTTTGTGCATTCTTCTATTTTGTTTACAAGTATTTTGTTGAGTATGTTTGTACTGATGCTCATAAGGGAAATTGGTCTGAAATTCTCTTTCTTTGTTATGTCTTTGTGAGGTTAAATATCAGGCTGACTATGGCCTCATAGACTGAATTTGGCACTGTTTCTATTTTGTGGAATACTTTGAAGAGTATTGGTATTAGCTCTTCTTTGAAAGTCTGGTAGAATTCTGAATTGAAACGATCTGGCCCTAAGCTTTCTTTCTTTCTCTCTTTCTCTTTCTTTCTTTCTTTCTTTCTTTCTTTCTTTTTTGATAGGAGACTTTTAACGACTGTTTCTCTTTCCTTAGGGGTTATAGGACTTTTTAACTTGTTTACCTAATCTTGATTTAAATTTGGTAGTTGGTGGCTATCATGAAATTTATCCATTTTGTTTAGATTTTCCAATTTTGTGGAGGTACAGGTTTTTGAAGTAAGACCTAATGATTCTTTGGATTTCCCCAGTGTCTGTTGTTATGTCTTTTCATTTCTGACTTTTTTGATTTGGATACTGTACGTCTGCCTTTTAATTAGTTAGGCTAAGGGTTTGCCTAGCTTCTTGATTTTTCTCAAACAAAATAAAACAAAAACCAGCTCTTGGTTTTGTTGATTCTTTCCATTGTCCTCTTTGTTTCTAAACTATTGATTTCAGCCCCAAGTTTGATTATTTCCTGCTGTCTATTACTCTTGGGTGTGTTTGGTTCTTTTTTTTTTCTAAACCTTTCAGGTGTGTTGTTAAGGTGATAGTAAGAGCTCCATCCAATTTCTTTATGAAGGTGCTTAGTGCTATGAATGTTCCTCTTAGCACTGCTTTCATTGTGTCCCAAATTTTGGTATGTTGTGCCTTCATTTTCATCAAATTTTAGTAAGTCTTAATTTCTTTTTTTGTTTCTTCCCTGACCCAGTGGTCATTGAGTAGGGTGTTGTTCAGTTTCCATGAGTGTGTAGGTTTTTTGTTATTTCTGTTGTTGTTGAAGTCCAGCTTTAATCTTTGGTGATCTCAAATTTCTTGTATCAATTGAGGTTTACTTTGTGACAGGCTATGCCCCCTCTACTCTATAATTTATTAGAGTGTAGATTGACTGGCTCAACCTGAAATCCACCCCATGGGAGAGAGTCAACATGTAGCACCCTATCACCCCTACACAGATGTAGCTGATGAGCAGCTCCGGCTTCATGTGGAGCTCCTAGTAAGGGGAATGGGGGCTGTCTCTGACATGGATTCTGCTGCTTTTCTTGTGATCACTCACCCTTGATGGCACTGCCTCACCAGGCCATGGGGGAAGAGTATGCACTCAGTCTTTATGTGACTTGATGAACTGGGGTGCATAGATAGGGGCTCCACTTTTCTGAGGATGGAGGGAATGGAGAAAGAGGGAGGAAGGGTGGGACCAGGAGGAGAGGATGTAAAGTGAATAAATAAATAAATAAATAAATAAATAAATAAAAATAAAATGCAACTGAACAGAAAAAAGAATGATGCAAATGTTAACTGTTTGATTATGCTTAATGAAAAACATAACTTGTCATCAGAAGGTAAATATATATTGGCAAGTAACCAAACATTATTAAAAGTTAAATATGTATTCTTACCTGTGTGGATTATTTTACCTTTTAACTTTCTTCTTGACTAAGTGAAAAACTATGGGTTCCTATCATGTTTAGATAAGTGAACAGCTTTCCTTCTGAGATTAAAATCAATGTTCCCTGAAGAAGCAACTTCAGAATTGCAAAACCTCTTTCTAGGGTTTGTAAGGTTGACTAAGGTTGTTGGCAAAAAAGATTAGGGATCTCCAGGGACAAGAAGCTCATAAAATTTCTGCTACCACACTCAAGAGAAATGATTGTTTTCAGAATTTAATAATCCTGGGCAAGAAGGTAACCACAACCAAATGACTTCAGCAAATGCTGAGAGTACTTTCAAAGTTGGAGAAGAAGAAATACAGGAGAGAAAAAAATTATGGCCTCAGAAATGAAAGGAATATACTTATAAAAAAAAAGAAGATTTAAAAAGAGACAGAAATGGGAGACTATTGGGAATTAGGATATTTGAATGAGGGAGGGAAAGGGGAAAGGGAGGGGGAGACAGAGACACAGAGAAAGACAGACAGATACACACACACACACACACACACACACACACACAGAATGTAAATATAAACAGCAGGAAAAGAATAGGTTAAGAAAACATATTCAAATAATTGTAAATATTCTAACGGGTTGTATTTTTTTTAATGTTTGAAATTCATCTACATTCAAAGCAATGTAGGAGCTATTGACCTTTCAGTTAAACCAGTACTCACATTTTCAAATGGACCTCTGAACGTCCAAATTCCAAACCACATTATAATATAGGGAAATTTATGGTTTCTATGAACCATTATTTATTTTTACATCAATTTAAAAAAAGTAAAGGGGCTATCTTTGCCACAGGTTAGATTTTCTGAGAAACAATCATTGAGATGGAAATTAATGTGCAGGAAATTAATTAGGGAACGCTTTCAGGATCAGCCATCACACAAAGGAAGAGAGAGAGCAGGCTGTTGAAAGAGGAGGTGAGCTGTAGCCTGCTGGGATGGCCAGGGTGTTATAACAACTCAGTAACTCCTGGTGAAACCTTGCAGATCCATTCTTCTTGGCCAAGAGCAGTGAGCTAGCGATGCTCCTGCACCTCATGTTCTTTAGTCTTTAGGAAAGGCTCTATAATGATGTTCATGTCCTACATTGGAATCTATGCGGCATGAGAAATAATTTCATAATAAGTAAACTCTAAGTTTATTATGAGATGTCCATTATTGGACTATGCATTTGACTTCACACAGTCTGTTACCTCATCAGCCCACTCCCAGTCTGATTTGGTGTGCTATAAAATGCATTAGCACTCGTGAAAGGCTGACAAATTGTAGGCACTCAATAAATATTGGCAGCCTCCCAATGGTTTTGCTTTTGTTTTGATATTTACTTATCAACTTTACAGTGTTCTGCCTGCACGTGTGCCTCCCCGCCAGAAGAGGGCACCAGATCTCATCATAGATGTTCAGGAGCCACCAAGCAGTTGCTGGGAACTGTCCTCAGGAACTCTGGAAGAGCAGCCAGTACTCCTAACCTCTGAGGCACCTCTGAGGCAGCAGCCCCTTTCGTGTTTTAGAGAGCTTAATATATGCTTTTATTTTTTCACCTGGGTATTTTTCTCTGTTTAGATAGCACGTATTTGACTTTCTAGTTGGAGAAGAAAATTAACCCAATAAAGCTATTTAACATGTTACTCTGTGATTCTAAGGAAGAATTTTTACATGCTAAATTTCCAACTGAAACATACTTTAGTTCTTATAAGGACGAAATGGCTAAATTATGGGTAGTTTTACCCCCTTTACCCCTTCTCACTCAACAGGGACAGCGCCACTGTTAACAGCTAACCGCTTTACAGCCTTCTCCTGCTATCTTAAGGTTCTAGGGACGCTGGGCTAAACCTCTACCCCAACAACACCTCTAGCCCAGTGAAACACAGGATTTCTGTAGCTATCTGCCAAAGGAATGCTGGGTAAGCCCACGTGACCACAAGACATTGTGAGAGTGTCGTACAGTTGTTGTTGTTGTTGTTTTAATGTGTGTCCCAATTGCAGCACTTGGGAATTTCTCAAAAGCATAAATTCTTAGGTTCCGGCTCAGACCATCAGCCGGAATCTCCAGAGACGATATCAGTCAGTCTGTGCTTTCATTTAACGCACACTGAAGTTTGAGACCAGTCTGGTCCTAACAGCAAACAGATGTGCATCTGAATCAAGAACTGTTTCTAAGCCAGGAGCGGCAGCACCTGCCTGAAACCCCAGCACTCAGGGAGGCAGAAGCAGGCAGATCTCTTTGAGTTCGAGGCCAGCCTGGTCTACAAAGTGAGTCCAGGACAACCAGGGCTACACGGAGAAAACCTGTCTCGAGACACAAAAACAAAAACAAACAAACAAAAACGCTTTCAAAATTGCCTAGTGTATAAGGAAATCACAAAGGGTCCTGGGTACTCTGGGTAATTGGAATGTCAGGAGTCACACAATCCTTAGTCTTGAAGTAATTCATGGATAACAGCGTGCCAATTGGCAAATAGTGGGCCAGGGACCGAGGAAAGACGCAGAGCCCCTGGGCAAGAGCCAGACCAAATTTTTTATGAGAGGAAAATTTTTCCTCAATTCCTTCTGGACCTCTCGAGTGGCACAGAAGAGAGCTGGCCTTACTGATGGAAAGGGGTCGAAGCGGGCAGAAATGTTTTATGGACTGTATTAAGATGTATGCAGTGGAACCTCAACTGCATCTAAGCACATCACAACGACTCCCTCTAACATCCCCTCGAATGAAAGGCGCACGTTTAAAAAGTATATTTTTATGTAAGTGAAGGTTCAAAGTTGGCAAAACTAAGCGATAACGTAACTCGGGAATAACTCTCACACTATCAAGGGCCAAGGTGCCCCCTGTCACAGTCGTGATCAGCAATGCAGTGGGCAGCTACATATGGACACAGATGTTTTGAAGTGCCTATCTCTAGTTAAATTCAGAGTAGCACACTGAATCAACTTGACTTTTGGGACATTTCACCTGAAAGAAAGTTAACCTGCATATTGTGTAAATTTAAGTTTTCTCATTCTCGTGTTGTATATTACCTTGGTACTGGGAAAATACTGTCTGTTACTTTAATTGACAGTTATATTTCTGACCCATATTTTTGACCTTTTTAAAAAAACACTTAGCGTGTTTGTTTGTTTGCTTTTGCTTTTTTATTTTCCAGACCTTGACTTCTAGAGAAATATCCATCTGGATTTCCTGCAACTAGTTAATCGTCCGGAGTATAAATTTTTTATTATTCAATTAATATTTTTCATAGTTATCACAACAAAAATTTTTATCATGTAAATTTTAAAACTCATGTGAAGTTTGAGAGAATAATGAGTCGCCATTTATGCCTCAGCCAGTTTCAATAATTATCAACATTTTCAAAAATGCGTTCACTTTACAGTGTAATTTAGATTTAAAAAAATGGCATTAGGTTTTGAGTGTTAGTTTGTGTATAGAAGTAGAAGGAACATATTTTAGAATTTAATGGATGTGAAATATGTTTCAGTTCATTGCTTATATCATTTCTGTGATTTGGAGCATTTTTAGTTATTTTTTTTTATATAGTAGAATAAATTACATTTTTAATAGTATTTCATATGCTTGCCTGAGGTAACACATTCTCATATTGAATTCTAATTCAGTAAGAAAAATGTATTATTTTCCTTAAATCAAGCATCAGTGTTGTTGATGAAATAGAACTTAAAACCCAGGGTTTAAAATTGCATTGCGGCTAATGTTCAATGTTTTCTAGTGAATAGTAAGAAAGGCAGGGTTATAGTCGTTAGCATAGGAAAATATTTAAATGTAATTTTTTCTAAGTGTAGACATTTCTTTAAATTCATACATACATTCTCACCTTTAAATTATAATGTCAGCTATTAGATATTTATAGAATAATACTTTCTGTAACGTTATAGCCATTCAGGAATGATATTTCTATCTAAACACCTACAACTAATATCAAGTAAAAGAAAGAAGGTAAAGTCTTCATCCTCTAAGGCCAGGGCTAGGCTAGAACTAAGGACGGACTGGCTGGCTTCTATGGTCACCTTGGCATAAACTAGAAGCACATAGGAAAAAAGAACCACAATTGAAGAATTGCCACCATTGGGTTGGTGTGTGGCACATCTTTATGACATTTTCTCTTATTGCTCATCGACATATGAGGCCCAGTACACTCTGCAGGGTGCCATCGTTCGACAGATGGGCATGCGTTGTGTAAGAAAGTTCGCTGGGCATGATATTGAGAGCAAGCTACAAGCATCGTTCCTACCTCGGTTTCTGCTTCAAGTTCCTGCCTAGCTTTCCTGGTCTATAACCTGTAAAGCTGAAATAAATGCTTTCTTCTGGAGTTGTATGTCATGGTGCATATCACAGTAACAGAAAACTATCTAGTACAAGGGGTCTAAAGAAAATTTTGGAGTTTCATTTACAGTAATCTATAGAACATAGCCGTTGCCAAGTAAAGCCTATATTTTTCATAAGGATACTTAGAAATAGCCCAGTGGTGGTGGCACACACCTTCAATCCCAGCACCTGGGGAGGCAAAGGCAGATGGATCTCTGTGAACTCAAGGCAAGCCTGGTCTGGTCTTCCAAGAGAGTGCAGGACAGCGACACAGAGAAATTCTGTCTTGGAAAACAAAAACAAAAACCTTGGAGCATAGGACAAAGCATAGTTTTCAGGATAAAGAAAAAAAAAGTTGGTCTTGGCATAACATTCAAAAAGTTCTGTTCTTTCATTCCTCAATCTACCACTAAATTTAAAGTGCTTCCGTTTGTTGAGCGTACACATAACAAATGACCAAGAAAGTTTGCCAGTTCTGGAAACCACCCATACCAAATGGAGACATGAAAGTGGCCACACCTTCTGCACATCACTTTTCATTCTTCAGAAAAGACCACTGGGGGAAGGAGAGACAGTCTCTGTTCTGCTCTGAAAGAGCAATCTTGCTTTTCTAAGTGGATCAGAAGAGACAACGATACTGCCCTCTAAGCCTCAAGCTCCCCAAAAGACCACACTAACGCCCATTTGATTCTAAGTCCATGTAAGACAATAATTATATCATTCAGAAAACTCATTCAAGTTGTCCGTAGGCTCTAAGCCTGGAAACCTGTGAACTCCCATAATGCTAAGCTCTCACTCCAGTACAGTTACTGCACACTGTTGACACTGCAGAAAGTGATGCCGCGTGACATCTCAAAACACTCCCTCATGAGCAACAGCTCAAGAGCGTCACCAAGGTCCAGTTTGTGTCCTACTCTCAAACTTGGGGCTTCTGATTGGTAGGCAATCCTGTCCACATGGTGACTCGGGGCTCAGATCTTGTTTCCTTCTGGAGCTCTGCAATCCTCTACACACAGATTTCAGACTCACCACGCCTACCACAGATGAAGCAACAAAGGCCTTGGCACTTTGATGGATTGGACCTGGGGATGGCTCTGACTCCTGTGACAGCTTGTAGACTCTACCAGTTGCAGCTGTCATGTCACCTGCAGCAGTGGCCAGTAGTGCAAGAAGATGAGGTGATGGCCTCAGTGGGCTGGTCTATGAGCTGCTGGGCCTTCTCAGGCACCGAACACACACTTCCCTGCAGTATCACCATGCAAGGTGCTTTCCGTTTTTGTCTACACGGGAGCTTTCCATAACTAGGCCTGGCTATGGCCTGGCACACAGCAAGGTATTTATTCGACTTTATGTAATTAGGCCCTCATGGCTTCTGATGTCAACGACTAATAATACCTAATTCTGTGACAGAAATTGCTATATATAAGGAAGAAATATAAAGGGCACTAGTGTCAGAAAAGTAATGTAGTCCTTTAATTTGCTCATTAGGCTCCATCGTTGCCATCTGACTTTATTCTTTGAAATAATTTTTATAATAACTCCACTGAACTTCTGCCTGAAAATAAATGTGGAAGATTAACTAAAATTTTGCTTTATAAGTTGTAGTTAATTAGTGAGTTTGCGTTCTTCAAGCGCCTCTGTCATAAGTAGAGAGATAAAAAGTCTAAATCCTTTCCTTGTCAATGGGCAGCTCTGAGCTCTCCATACAGGCTGGCATTCAGGATGGCAGCACAGGAATGTGATGCCAACATCCAGTTTATGGGTGGAGATGGACATAGCATTCCACCACCATGTGCCCCAGCAATCCTACATGCACAGTCTCTCCCAGACATGCTTTGCAGATATGACTGAGATGAGAACGTTACAAGTAGTTTGAAATGGTTGAAGTTCTTAGATGAGTGGTTTGTAAATGGTACGTTTCCAAAATCCGAGCTGTTATGGACACTTGATGACAGGGAGAAAAACTATGCTCTGGCTCAACAAAGACTGCTCATTACTTCTGGTCAGATTACTTCGGAAACAGCGTTGCTTATTTCCAGTGGCCTCCTGAGCACTCTGAGGTTGGCTGGTGGCACAAATGGCGATGACTGCTGTTCCTCGTCGTCGTCATTTGAGCCCTCTGGATTTGATCTCCCTTGAAATCTGGCTATTTTAAAATCTGTAGGGCAGAGAAATTACATCTCCTGAGTGGATAGCCTAGATATCTTTGACAACGCACACAAAAATCCGGGCTCCATCTTGTGTTTCGAGCCCATAGAAGTACAAACAAACATTTGATTGTCAACCTGCAGATAGGCATGAGTGTTAAAACCAAAAATCATTGTCTAGAGTTATTAATAAGAAACAAAACTACTTCGTATCTTATTGAACTACGCTGTATCTCCCTCTGGGGAGGAAAATGTAATGATTTTCTTTCTGAGAACTACTTTTCTATTGATCCTTTATATAAACAAATATATGTATTTTCTGCCTTAGGGAAAAATCTGGTCAGAGAAATGAAGTATCTTAATGGACCAAAATTTGAAAAATGAGTCAAAACTTTTAAAGTGCAACAACTCCTTCTTATGGTTCATAAAATCTCTGTGTGTAATTCTGCTAAAATGCTTTGGAGAAATTCTTACTTCTTCTAAAAGCAGAATTGGATTTCCACACACAGAAAATTAAGAACTAACTTGGCAGAGGGATTTTGGAATTTGTTCACAGTAGCATTAAAAGAAGAAAACAAATACGGAGCCAAAGGCTGTCAATGTGATTGGAAGCGTGTTTTGCTTTGATTTTGCCATCGGTGCTCCCTTCCCATTGCCCACACAGCTGTCAATCAGCTCTGACTGAGAGGAAGCATCGCATCCTGCTCTTCTGCTCATTCAGCAGCTGGTTGGTGAGCACCTACTATGTTCCAGGCATTCTGGAAGCCACTGGCTATGGAACATGACAGGTTCCTGAAGATACTAGTCTAACTTGGAGTTTGAAAACTCACTTCCAGGATCCTTAGTGATAATTCTTGATGGGTGTGCATGGGGAGGGGGGTGTTGTAGGGGGTGGAGACTTCGACTTGAAGAAAAATAGGACCATGTCAAACTATTGCCCAAAGTTTGCCTGGAAGACGAAACAATGAGAAATGCTGCAATTGCTGCCACAGGTACTGTGTCCTTTTTACTAGACAGTACTTTTAAGCTAATATTAACCCTCGCGCCATCATCTAAGTAGGTTTCATCAAAGTTAGCCATTCAGAAACAATGGCTGAAGGAGAATATAGGCAGTAAACTTCGAACCCCTACCAAGACTTAGCCGAAGAACATGATATTCTCCACTGTTGAGTGGAGAGGGAGATCCGACTCTCACACGAACTCTGGTGACCCTTTTCAGACCACGTCCCCTGGATGGGGAGGCCTGGTGGCACTCAGAGGAAGGATAGCAAGTTACCAAGAAGAGACTTGATATTCTAAGAGCATATATAGGGGGAGGAGGTCTCCCTCAATCACAGACACAGGGGAGGGAGAAGGGGGAAAGTGGAAGGGAGGGAAGAATGGGAGGAAACAGGGGAAGGGCTAACAATCGAGTTGTAATATGAATAAATTAATAAAAAATGTAAAAGAAAAAAAAAGAAACAATGGTTGTTGATTAAAGGTCAAGATGTGAATTACAGAAGCAGAGTGGACTTCTGTACCTCCTCTACAGATGTTTGAACTTTCTTCAGAAAGGAAAAGACACAGCTTCAGCAGCTGCATTATTTGTCCCCTCAGGAAATAGGTCTCATAAATTCAAATTCATCAAAATGGACACCTAGATTCTGATATCCCAATAAACTATAAAGACCCAAGAGTATTGTGTCAAAAATGGGGAAAAAAAGACACTATTTAGTTATTACCTTTTGGCTGTGACTTGAATTTTATTAGTAATAATCCTGTGGAGAATTATATTGAAAATTATCTCAATCTCAAGTATATGTTTTGATAGTCATTAACCATTTCTAATTTTAGAGCATGTGCTGATATGTTTTCTTTCTGGTCATCTCAGGGCTATTACCTCATCTGACTTGAACTATACCCGCAATCTGTTGTTCACCTTTCCTCCTGTGAGCCAATCCTAGCTGAGATAGCACATCCACAGGAGAACTGAAGAAACCCCAATCCTCTTTTTGGCCCTTGATTTCCTTCCTTGGTATCATGTGACCTCTGGCTGGAGAGACAGACATATTCATTATGCACCTTTACCTGTCTGCCTGGGCCTTCCTATTCTCCTCACTGACCTATGTCCTGAGGACATGGGTCTACCCTGTAAGTGTTTGGTTTCTATGAGTGGTTACACTTCATAGCTTGAAAAACTCAGGCCACACCATGGGCTATCTCCAGTTTTTTATCTGTGTCACAGTTAAGAAGCCAGTGCAGAGCTGGTTTTTTTTTTTTTCAACTTCTAACTTATTATTCTGCCCAGTGCTTGTTCCTCAGTGCTACCTGTTCCACATGTTTTGCACACTAAATGTAAAACTTACACTTTCCTTTGTTGAGGGAATTTCTCAGAATATTCTCCTGTATATTTGCCCATACTGCTGCCAGCCTGTCCCTTGTGGCTGTCGCTCCTTTGCTCTAAGCTCTTCTCTGGGTTTTGAAGGGCAGACTCTTTTCCCTTTTAAGGCTCCATTGTGTTGTGGTTGGTAGAATGCTCTGTACCCGTGCAGCACTCTTCTACATCAAGGCCTGATTGTTTGAGAGGTCAGATCTCCCAAAAAAGCTCATTTCTGAGTGGCAATTTTATTTTAGCTCCTTTCCCAAACCATCCAGCCTTCTGCTTCTTTCTGTTATTTCCAGTATATTTTTTTCCTACCAAAATTGAACCCATTATCAGATAAATGACTATTTCTTCACATAAGTTTCCTTTAAAATCTCCTGTAAGTTTTAGGCCTTAAAAGTACCTTGTCTTTCACCTGCCAGCATATTTCACAGATCTCATTTGTGGCAAGCAGGAACCCCCCCTTACTCCACACACAATGAAAACAAACAAAAACAAACAAAACAATAACCCCAAACCTGAAAGTTTGAACAGTAACCGCTCTTGTCTTTATCTTTTTCTTATTTACTATTCTTCCTTTATCTGGTTCTGCTCCCCATTGCCCTACTGAGCATCCTGATCACCCCTCACCAGTGACACCCTCATTACTAAGTATTGTGGTCTGCTCTCAGTTCTCTCACTGGCCATGTCAGTGCCTTTGGAGTCATTCACTACTCTCTCTTTCAAATGTCTTTGGCTGATGTCCAGGGCTCTTCTCTTTCTGTTTTCCTTCTTACAGTCTCCCTTTCCTGATCCCTACTGGGAGAGAGCTACAGAACTTATCCCTTGGGTCTCTTGATTTGGTCACGTCACTCTTTACCAGTAGTTCTAGACATTGGCCATACACTCAACTCCCCAATTTAGATCTCTAGTCTCAAGCTTTCTTCCTTGCCACAATATTTTTTTATTTATTTCCAGTTATATATATATATATTAATATACACATATATGTGAGTATCTAATAGACTCTTTAAACCTAGCTCATATTAACAGTATTTTCGATTTCTGTCTTCTTTAGATTTGCCTTTTGCTGAAGGGTCTCCAAGTCCTTAAAACAACACTAAGCACGAATAACATTTTGTTATCATGAAAATGAGGGCAAAGGGATGGAATGTGCTTTCATCCTCCTGTTTATTTTAATTTTCTATATTCTGAGTAGTGACTCCTGTCCATCTATGTGTGTGTCACGCTCTTAGCAAATGGATTTATATTTGGATAAAATAAAAATTTTCCAGCACTGTGACAACCCCTAGATCTTCCTTGTCTTACGCGTGATCAACATCTATCATGGACCTCATTCCTATTGAAAAGTATTTTGCCCTAGTCGAGCCTTTTTTCTGCTTAAAAATGTGACAAGGCAAGAAAGAAACAAGTCATTTAAATGCTGAAGCATATCCAGGAAGTACGTATATATGGCTCCATAATATTCTGAACAGCTTTACTGTGGTTTCATTTGTTCAGTCTTTTAATGTTTCCTATTTATTCACTTCTATCTTCACCACTCACCTTTACTGATTTATTTTTCTCCACGAACTTTCAATTCGGTATAGATTTCAGAGTCAGAACAAGAGGAGTATTAGGTTTTCTAAGCTATAGAGGTTATTTCAGAACAAGTCGTGCTGTATTTAAGAAGGCAAACATTTATCAAGCAATCACCTTGTTACTTACAGTGACTTACGAGCTGTCAATCTACAATTGTGCAAACCAGGATGATTGTGAATATTGGGTTGTTTTCTGTGTATGTGTTGTATGCTTTGTTTGCCTACTTGCTTTGCCCTGGCATTAACTTTTAGGTCTTTCTATCTCCTGCATTAAATAATAACAGATGCTTACACAGTCACAAACAAAATTTTAAATGCTTGAAAGCATGTGGAAAACACATTATACTCTGGGTGTCAAGATTGTAATCTTTTGAGAGATGGCAAGAGAATTAGTACCTTAGAAAATTTTCCTAGTCATTGAATTCAGATTTTTGCTGTGTGAAATTTAAGGAATAAGCATACTTCACCTGGGACCCAGAGTAAAAATTCTGATATCATCTTGGATGTTGGCTAACTTTTATTTTTAATCATACTATGCTTATTAAGTAATGGGTTAAGTTTCACTTAGACATTAGTAGAATATATGTTGTTAAATTAAAAGATTCCAGGATGAAAAAAATTGCAGCTGCTTTCTTTAGAAGGTGTGTTCTAGAGAACAGTATTCATACGACATTGCATTTCTACAGGAACCTTTTTTCAAGTTACAATATTTTCCTCCTGGGATCTATCTAGCATCGGGGCATTGCTCATTTCTTAGAAAAATTTATGTTATTATTTTCTTGATGTTGTTTAGAAATATTAGTAGGATTCTATTTGAGAATATCAGGCTGCCTGTACTATACCCAACAATCACAATAAATTTACAACTATGGCTGTGTTGAGTTTTTAATGAAACTGGTCTTTCGGGCAGCCATGTTCTTAGAATTATGGATAATCTCATTTCCTTCCTATTCACTCCCCAGCCTCAAAGTGATAGTCATGGCCTGAAGTGCATGGAATATTCAGGCTGAATTGTTTTCCTTAATATAAAGGTGACACTTCTAAAGTGATAGTTTGTAGCTGAAAGACATATCATGAATTGGCTTTAGTTTTAAATATAGTTTAAAACTTCAGTTTAGTATGATACCACAAAAAGAGTAGTATGGCAGAGTAACAAAGTTATTAAATATCCTGGGATTACAATGCATTCATATTTACTGACTAATAGCAATGGTGTAGATATACAAGAAGCTTCAGGGAGATGCAATAACACATGACATAAAGGTTCACAGAAAAGGCAATAAAAATTAACAACAATTTACTAACAATCTCTATTTTATTTTTTATTTATTTTTAAAATAGCTTTTATTTTTATTTTGTCATTTTTTTTTTCAGAGCTGAAGACCGAACCCAGGGCCTTGTGGTTGCTAGGCAAGAGCTCTACCACTGAGCTAAGTCCCCAACCCCTACAATCTCTATTTTAAACATGTTATGTGAACTGATACAAATAAATTCTGCTTATACACTATTATAACCTCTCTATGATATCCACACTCTCATTCCAGAAGTAGGAATATATTGCAAGTCTCATAGGAGGGACTTAGCAGACATTGCTATGGATTTAGACCTTCAAGAACAAGGCATTATTTTTTACATTTTTTTTTAATGGCTCCCTTCTTGTCACATGAGCCCTAAGAGGCAAAGACCATTTTATGTCTAAGACAGAAATATGCCCCAGGAGAAATGAGGAGGACTGTAATGTGAGAGAAACTCAGGATAGCACTGTAGAAAATGAACACATGGTGATTTGAGAAGAAATGAAGGCAGGCTTAGAGACTGAGCCCGGGGTGACAGTCAGCCAGAATGTGGGTCATCCCAGTTCTAGAACTGCAGGGAATATAGCTAACAATTTAGATGAGCTCAGATGCAGGTCCGTGCCTCAAGCCGGCAGATGAAACACTGTCTGTGAAACTCTAGTTTGGCCTCATGAGACGCTGAGCAGCCAGCCCAGCTGAGCCATGCTGGCTCTGGAATATTCTGAACCAGGCATGGTATTTGTTGTTGTTTGCTGTTTGTTTTTGTTTTTTTCTTCACATCCTAAATTAGAGGTAATTTGTTACAGCAGCCATGGAAAACTAATGCAAATTTTTATCGCAGCTTGCAAATTGCTGTAATTATTTGCCCTCCTCATTTATAGACACGGAAGCTGAGGCACAAAGAAATGAATGAACATGCTCAAAGATGCCAATTTTCAGAGGTGCAGGTCGGTGGTACAGCACGGAGGTGGACATCAGAAGTGAGGTCTGTGTTCCACAGTTGTCAGAGACACACTATTATCACGCCAACATCTACTGTGTGAATTGCATCTTTTGCATTTGATATTCAATAATTCATTACCAATACCACACATGCGTTTGTGAATACATTTACTGATACAACTTTAATAAATTTGTTTCAAATAGTACTTTCAAGTTAATTATGCTTGTTTTAGAGATGAACAAATACACAGTATGGCCCATCAAACTGATGAGTTAGTGGCGAGAGAGGGGGGGGCTCTTCATTGAAATAAGACATAATAACTTCAGATAATGACTGAAGCCAAATGATCAAGTTGATACAAAAATATTAAAAATATTCAGGCAAAACAACAATTTTTTATTATAAGAGCTGTTGTGAGATCCATCTATCCATCACAGCAGCATATTCCGGATGAGTTGCTCAGTTTCTTACAAAATTAAAGTAGCTGTCTTCCTCCTTTAAGTTCTTCTTATAAATGGCTCCCTTCCTCCTCAGTCCTCAACTGTTACTCAGGAGCTACTCTGACTTCTTATCCCAGCTTGACCCTTAGCTATACTATGATTCATACCAATGCTAATAGAAACTAACTAAGCCCCATTTGACTTAACAGAGGGTGAATCTGAACTTATCTCAGGTGTCAATGTTGGAGACCGGCCCCCTTGGACCATTTACACTTTTTTTAAAAAATGCTCAAATCTACTTAAAAATTTCACTTTCTTGGAATATACCCAGAAGATGATCCAGCACACAACAAGAAACTTTGCTCAACCATGTTCATAGTAGCCTTATTCATAATAGCCAGATCATGGAAACAGCCTACGTGTCCCTCAGTAGAAGAATGGATAAAGAAACTGTGGTACATTTACACTATGGAATACTACTCAGCTATTAAAAACAAGGAATTTCCAAAATTTGTGGAAAAATGGATTGAGCTAGAAATGATCATAATGAGTGAGTTAACCCAGAAGCAGAAAGACTCAAATGGTATATACTCACTTATATCTGCATACTAGCCCAAGGGGCATGTCCCACGAAAGCCTTCACTTACCAGGAAACTGGGACAGAGGGGAGGACATCCTATTGGGACTCTAGATGAGAGAAGCATGGGAGAATAGCAAAGTAGAAGGATCCAGAGGGGCCTAGAAACCTACAAGAACATTATGATAGGCAGATTTGGGCACAGGGGTCCCACTCAAACTATGGCACCAGCCAAGGACAATACAAGCTGTAAACTTCAAACCCCTACCCAGATCTAGCCAATGGACAGGACATTCTCCACAGTTGAGTGGAGAGTGGGGTATGACTCTCACATGTACTCTTGTGCCTCATATTTGACCATGTCTCCTGGAGGGGGAGACCTGGTGGCACTCAGAGGAAGGATAGCAGGCTACCAAGAAGAGACTTGATACCCTATGAGCATATACAGGGGGAGGAAGTCCCCCTCAGGCACAGTCATAGGGGAGGGGAGTAAGGAGAAAATGGGAGAGAGGGAAGAATGGGAGGAAACAAGGGATGGAATAACCATTGAGATGTAACAAGAATAAATTAATTTAAAAAAAAAGAAAAAATTTCACTTTCTATAATTAGCTCAAAACATTGCAAACTTTATTCCAGACTAGAAGCACCCACACTTCTAGGGGAGAAGGAGCTACTTTTCTTTAAGGATATGGCTCCCTGAAGGCCCACCATTCTTCGGTGGATGAACCCACATCTAGGAGTACATAAGCAGAACAAATTAGAGTCAACGAATTATTAAAAAGAAAAGAAAGAGAACTCCAAGTTGGGTAGGTGTAGTGGGTAGGAGTGGATCTTGAAAGAGTTAGAGGGAGAAGTGGGAGGTGACTCTAATCAGAACACATTGTATGGCATTCTCTAAGAGGCATGTTTACACTATGGAATACTACTCAGCTATTTAAAAACAAGGAAATCCTGAAATTTGTAGACAAATGGATGGAACTAGAAATGATCATAATGAGTGGGTTAACCCAGAAGCAGAAAGACTCACATGGTACATACTCACTTATAACTGGGCACTAGCCCAAAAGGCACATCCCACAAAAGTCTTCACTTACCAGGAGATTGGGATAGATATGAGGACATCCTACTGAGACTCTAGGTAAGAGAAATATAGGAGATGGGGAAATAGAAGGACACAGAGAGTCCTAGAAACCTACAAGAAGAACATCATGATGGGTGGATTGGGGGCCAGGGGGGGGGTCTGTTCAAACTATTGCACTAACCAAGGACAATACAATAGTAAACATTAAAGCCCTACTCTTATCTACCCAATGGACAGGACATTCTCCACAGTTATGTGGAGAACAGGGCCTGGCTTTGACATGAGCTCTGGTGCTCCATATTTGACCACCTCCCCTTGGTGGGGAGGCCTGGTGGCTCTCAAAGAAAGAATAAGCAGGCTACCAAGAAGAGACTTGATAGCCTATGACCATATAGTGGGGGAGGAGCTCCCCCTTGGTCATAGACTTAGGGGAGGGGAATAGGGTGAAAGCAGGAGGAAGGGAGGAATGGGAGGATACAAGTGATGGGATAACAATTGAGTTGCAATCTGAACAAATTAATAAAATAAAAAAATTTTTTGAAAATGGCATCTGATCAGATTCAGATCAGTCTTCAGAATTCTGTGCCTGAGGCCTTGTCTTGACCACTGGGAGGTGAGGAAGGGCAGTATCAATAACCTATATTGTTTGGAGAGTCTCTTAGACTCCCTACTCAACAACTTGAAAGGAGGGTTCTCATGCCTGGTACTGTTTTTGTTAGAGAGCCTATGGTTCCCGGGGAGAGCATCATTATCTCAACTGGCATAACTTCATTACATGTGTATGTTTTATATTTATTATTATATGTAATTATAGGTAAATGTAGAACAATGTAAATTCTTTGATTTTTTCAAATATCCTTAGGATTATTTATTTTTCCTCCCTTTCTGTCCTTTGTAGGATCATTCTTCCCTGTGCCCCAGTTCAAGCCCTCCATTTTACCATGTCCACCTTCATGCGGCTTGCATCCTGCTTGCGTATCCCCCTCTTTAGAGTTAGGGCTCCTTGCCACTTTCTTGGCTTCTGCAGTAAATTCTGCTACAAAGTCATGTCTTCTAGATATGACAGGAAGCGTCATCCATGCAACCTCAAAGGTGTGACTGCCTACACAAGACCTGCACGGTGAAGCCAGGGAACTTGCCAACATGGATGATGGCCATCTCACTGGAGTCTGTTCCCATGTGATGAGCTCTTCATCTGGGTTAAGCCTCCAGTTGGTTATCCAATACCAAATGGTAACTCTAAAAACATACGTAAAAGCAATATTAAATGCACTCAGCAGGTTGTGTCTATATATTTATTCATATGTAAGTAAATAAAATATACAACTTGAAACATGGGATTTAAGAATTATGTGCAAATTAAACCATTACAAAAACAGACCTGGCCATAGTGAACAGCACTTAGCAGGGGTTTCTTAAAGAATAACTTTGCAAAACTAGAAACTATACAAACCATGTAAAATCAAAGACCATAGGAAAGGTGGCTATTCCAAATGCTACAAAGACAAATTGAACTAGGTTAAAATTAAATTAATATTAAACATTACAAAATTAAATAAATATTAATGACACCAAATGAATAATAAATACTGCCAATCTATGATTTCATTAATAAATCAAATTATTGAAAATATGGAAGAATTATTTCCTCATATTTTTAAAATATTACCACTTTAGATCATTCTACCTATATTTGATTCATATAAATGGAGAAAACATTTTTTTAGATAAAGATTACAGTTATTACAAATTTTGGGGGTTATAATTCTTTGAGAGATACATGGTTCAAATTGGAAGCACACATAAACCATTTAAAAGATTTAAAAAAATTTTTAGTCAATAATGCTGTTGTTTTAAAATGTAATTTTAAATTTCTTTTAATGCTACTTATTCATTCTAACAGAGAAGGATTTTATATATATATATATATATATATATATATATATATATATGGGCTGTTGTTGTAATCCATAGGATTATTGCTCCAATTGACATCATTTCATTATTCACAGATTAGCCATGGAGATAGTGCACTGGGATGTTATTTACAGACAAAATTTTGAACCTCATCTAACCTATTCCTGTACATTTTCTTTGAAATCAATTGACAATTATTGTTAGAATTTTTATTATATTTTGATAGTTTGGCTAGTTCATAGAAGAGTTGCTAACTTTAAAAATATCCCCCCACAAATATAAATATTTCAGTAATACATATAATGCATGGTGTATTTCAACTATGTTACTATTCTATACCCTTTAAAGTTTTAACAATTATAGATTAGCTGAAACAAAATTTCCTTTGATGCTTTTTAAAATGTATTCCAATTATTCAAACAAATGCCGAGTTAACTATAAATTATTGGCTTTAATAGATTGAGACATCCTTTTAAATTTGTTTTATCTTGATTTTGCATTGTTTAGTTTTTAACTTAGAAATCTCCTGCCTAGGTTTCTCAAGACCCTGGATTACAAGTATGCACCATCATAAGAGACAGTTCAGGTAAGGAGAAAGAAAGACTTCTGTTAATTTGTAGATGTCAATCAATTCTTCTGTTATTACCAAATTATAATAGGATGGAAACGTATAAATGATACCACTTTTATATTTATTTTACATGGTTTTTAATGTTGGTACCAGGTACATAAAAAATCAAAATAATTTAGCAGACATTGCTAAAAGTTATGAAGACATGTTGGACAGGCTGCAGTATAGGTGCGTGTTCTGTATACGCTCCCTCTCACTCCTCCAAGCTGTCCATTGTACTCAAAGAAATTTTAACCTTACTTGTCTTTAGAAAATTCTTTGATTTACACTTTATAACAGTTTCTACATGTGCTAAATGCAAGAACGAGCTCCCTTCTGACCATGCAGTCAGATTATATGGTACAACACAGACTTGTTTGGACATCTGTAAGCAGCATGCAGCCAGCAATCTCCACTTGCCATACGAAACAACACCCTAGTCCATTTATTCTAAATAAGTCTGTTTAGTTGTAAGATTCTAACTTGGAAACCTGTACAGATCTATTGAACAGCTGTTGGGTTATATAGCTGTGACTATTCCAAATCACCACCCTATACTAGGTTTTCTAATCTGCTTAGACCATTTTCAATTTCACAAACAAAATGTTGCTTATAGTTTTGTTGTTCTTCTGTGACAACTTTGATTTGTGTTAGAAGTCACCTCCTCTTTGAATTCTTTCTGCAAGGCCTTCAACTTCTGGTTCTTTAAGAAAATACTGTGTGATAATATACTATCCTTTTAGTTTTTGAAGAAGGACAGCATTAGTCACATGTCACAGCAAGTGCTTGCGTCAAACTTCCTGCAATATGGATTGATAGCTGGTGGGCATAGTGATACAATGAGGCTACAGACAAACCTTCTGTGTCCTTGGAAGTCAAGTGGACCTCATTGCTTGGAGTTGACAATCAAAACAACCATGACTGCTGTTGCTGTCCATTCAGACAAAAGGCAAACTGGTATTTACTTTGTTTTTCTTCTTTTTAGTGAGCTCTATGTGTCTTGCATAATTCTATGAAATAAGCTGTCAATATATGAAGAAACAATTACAAGTGAAATAGAATGGTTTATGAACAATGAAACTTCCTGAGTTATAAGTGAAGCTTATGATTATGAAGGAAAGAAAATCATCTTACTGAAATTACTTTATTTAAATATGTTGGAACTTTATGAGTTTTGCAACATAATTATCATTTTAAAGTACTCAAAATTTACCTTAGAAATAAAAATACACGTTGTACACAGCAACATATTTTGATTTCTATAAAATTCGTACCTGAAATAATGTGCTCAATTAACTTCTTTGTTCCACTTGAGTCATCCAAATCATGTTAGGGAAAATTAAGATATTCTGAAATGCAAATTTATTCAGGCAAATAATGAGTGCATTCTACTGTCCTTCATATCAAATGATGATATATTGAATGGCAAATCCAGATTGTTTTTCTCCTGAAAAACTTTTTTTCCTACAATAACAATTTTTAAAGTTTTTTTTTTTTAAACCTGGCTTTAAGAATCACAATTTCTCCTCCACTTTTCAAATGATCGTCTTTAAAAATCTTCTTTTACTCCATTGCCAAGAAAGACTAAGGTTTTCTGACTTACTGGGAACTTTGAATAAGCCCTTACAGGGTGTGAATATACAGGTGATTGCCTTGTTCATGCAAGGCAATAAGATAATTCTTAAACTTTGAAACAGTAAGGAATCAGTTATTCTTTTAAAATATATTAATAAAAACTAGAAGTTTCAATGATTAATTCTGCAAGATTGACTCAAGTACAGGTCACTTTGAAACAGTAGCGATTTATTCCCTCCTCTTTGCTATTTACAAAATTTTGATGGTGTTTTAACACATCTTGAGATATGTTAGTAATTACAGAAAACCCGGAACATCACAAGGTAGACTTTGCATGCTCATTTACTTTAGCGCTTGTGGCCCCAGTCATGACGTCTACAAAGCTGAGTAATAGAGTGTCCTAAGGAATGTCCCATGAGTCAATGCACATTAGGATCCTGGAAGACGGCAGGAAGAAACTGCTTTGCAAGGAAAAGAAAAATTAGGGAAAGATTAATAAGCCATTGAGTCAAAAGTGAGATTATTCAATGTGGTGCTTATATTCCAGATTGAATCTCCTAAGTCCAGGACTAATAATGAAGGAACAAAAATGAGAAAGTACATCAAATAGACCCAAGAAAGAGTTTACTAGGATTTTAAAAATGTAACACTCTGGTGCTTCACCTTAGGGCTAAAGAGGGGCCAAACAAACTAGCATGTGAGGATGTTTGGTAAGGACTCTTTAGGTCTTTGGAAACCACTGTGGCACCCTGAGGAGACTGTGGTGTCTCTTCACCACAGAAAAGTGCTGAAGAAGTGAAAGGAGTGAGGTGCTCAGAGTTAGCTCACTAGAGCAAAAGTCAAGACAGGATCCCCAGCATGACAGCTGATAGCAATAATGGAGTTATGGGGCCTTGTAAAATGATCTTAGGAATACATATGGAGAAAGAATAGGAGACCGGGTCATTCTTTAAGAAGTTAGGTTAACTTGAATCTTTGATCACTCCTGGTGCCTTCCTCACCTCAGTTCTCAACAACTCCAGATTGAATGACTGCCACAAAGGTAACCTTATTGTGCTCAATGGAGACTATAAAGAATGTAGAAATACAAGAAATCAACTGCAGATTTACCTAATATAACTTGTCATTCACTTCATAATCTGCTGTCAGGATTCGGGGCATTCAAAAATTGGATCAAATGTATATTTAATTGAGATATACACAGAGAGACACATGACAACATACATGTATACATTTTATTTTGTTAAGTCAGAGTAGCTATATCTTCATTTGCCGTTTCATTACGGTAAAGCCATTCATATAGCCTTCTTGTAGCTCTCTGAATACGGAGTATAACATTATTGTTATTGGTAGTAGTCTCTCTCCTGTTCCACAGCACACTGTAGTATTTTACTTCTGATTGTAATTTAGTACCCAGTATTCTACAGACTCCAGTAACTCCATCCTATTATAGTCTCAAGTTCTATTCATTTGAGCATGTTAATGAATTTAAATAATAATTTTTAGGCACAGAATGACAGAAATAAACTGTTGAATCTTTACAGCACTACTTTTTCCCATAGTAAAGTAATAGACTTTTAAAAATTAATGTTATGTATTTAGGAGTGTGTGTGTGTGTTTGTGCATATCTGTAATAACAATTAAAGAAAAGAGAAGGCATGAATTTGAGAGACATCACGAGGAGTCACATGAGAGGAATATAAAAGGTGTGAAAGGGAAGAAAACTTGAAAATTTTTATAAATAAAATATTAAAAACCAAAACTAATTAATATATATTGTAAAAAATTCTTACTTTTAATTTCATAGGATAATAATGTTAAAACTAGGAATATATTTAACTTCTTATCCTGATTATCAAATTTTGACTAACAATTTTACTTTGTAGTTTCTTGGCTCAAAGACAAACTTAATAAATTCTAAAGTTTTAAAATATCTTAGAGAAGATATATATGGTGTCAGTAATGTAGAGAAAGGATTCATTATTGAAAAACACAAACAATATATCTTTTTACAGCTGTTGTACCAGCATTTTTAACCCCACAGGAATAACTCCTGAAGGCATTAGCTGAATTGATGTGAACTTTTGCTTAAAGCCTAATTTTTTTTCATATGCTCAAGAAACCTCATGTTGAAGAAATATATATTTGATTATGTCACCCTCTTGCTTAAGAACCTTGATGGTAACTTGCTACCACCTGTAACAGTCTGAGTCCCCAGTAAGCAGATCTAGAAGTTGGTGTTTCCGCCAGGAATCTCTAAGGCAGTAGGTCTCAGCTTTCCTAATGTTTCAACCCTTTAAATTAGTTTCTCATGCTGTGGTGATACCCTCCGCCCCCCACCATAAAATTATTTTGTTGTTACTTCATGACTATAATTTTGCTACTTCTTTAAACTGTAGTGTGACTATCTGACATACAGGATATCTGACATAATGAGACAGCTATAGGGGGTCATCGTGACCCACGGGTTAAGAAACACTGCTCTAAGGAGTACTTTTAGAGAACGAAGAAAGGGAAAGAGTGAAGGAAGCAGAGAAAAAAAAGAGCAAGCTAGGAAAAATAAAGCAGAGAAGTGCAAGTGAGAGAGGGTTCATGGCTACACATGCCCCTAGAGGGTGTTCTGAGCTTGAGTAAATCCTCTGACCTGCCATATGGTCAAGTGCACAGGCCTTTAGTACTCAGGTCAATCACCGAGTGCAGGTCTGCATGGAAGCAGGCATCCCCAGGGTTATAGGCAATAAAAGATGAAAAAAAAAAAAAAAAGAGGATTGGTCTAACAAGGGCTAAGAACAAGATAAAAGACAGAGCGAGTAGTGTACATCTAATCTCAAGAAGCTGAGGTGGACAATCATGAGAAAGATAAAAGCATTGTCCATGGACTTGATTTCGGGCGACATAGTGAGACTATCATAAAAGAAAAAGGTATAATTGGGCAACACCATCTCAGTCTTGCTTTCTTCAGCTGTACTCTATGCTATTATCATAACTCTATCATGGACACTAGCTTGCATGCCTTCATATACCTCAGTGCTGAGCGAACACATCTCAGCTCTTCCTTCAAGGTTGCTCTTAGTATTACTCTCATATTACTCTTGTTATTTACTGAAGATTTATACGGATGTCATATACACAACACAGAACCAGGTAAATAGTGAGGGCCCTATACACAGACATGTGCAAATGAAGAAGGGATGGACAAGGATTCACAAATCAAAAATGATGCTGGTGTCATTTACCCCTTCCATGGAAACCAGTTTTCTTACTAACCATGTCCAGTTGATTGAGTGTAATAATCTAAAAAAAGCAAATGTATCCTAGTCCTGGTATCTGTTAGAAACAGAATATATCTGTAGAAAGTAAAAATATATGATATATTCCTTATCTTGAATGCTTCCATGATCTAGTTAAAGAAATAGGAAATGAGAAATGTAGTTAATGAATGAAACAACATAAAATAATATTTAATGCAAAAATATATAGAAAAGCCACCTGTTTAAATGGAATTGTGTAACAGATAATGTTTATTTATTTATTATTTATTCATTGAGAGTTTAAGTACCTTTTCCACATAGAACAATATTTGACATGTTACACACATAGCATGTATGTCATAGTATGGCAATTATACCCTTGTCCAACCTGTCTTTCTACACTCCTTAATTCCATTTTCCCAATCTTAAAAAAGCCTTAGTATTAACATTGGTAAATCATGTAATTGCATTTATAATGTCCTGTTTATGTTACAAAATTAAATAGCTTGTTGTTTACATTCAAGCAATATTTTCATTAATGTTGTTGATATGTAAAGCATTGGAGATAGAGCTATATACAATAGAAACAACCTCTGACCACACAGTTGTCAAAACGCAGGCACTGGGTGATCCCATAAATGGCAGGCAGGTGTTATGAAGATGGATTACAGTGTACTCTGGGAATATCCCATGGGCGCTTCCTTGTGTTGAGGCTTATGCTCTAAGTCAGGGTCAGATACATGCTTAAGGGAGAGTAGCTGGAGACTGGAGTTCCCGGGGAAGATGGCAGAGGATTGGGCTCCACAGAGAGGGAAGGCATGAGAGGAAAATGATCTCCAGAACCCATTTGCTCCATAGCTCAAGAGACCAAGTGGCTGACACAGGCAGGGAAGATGCCCAGTGCCATTGGCACTGGAGCTGGATCTGGGTGGATGGAAGCAGGCAATTTGAATAGACAATAAGTTATAGGGCCAAGGGAAAAGGAGGAACAGTGACCTGCTTGCTAGAGGACTCTAGTTCCAAGACACACACACAAATACTTACAGTGTGCCTCTCTCCCCACCTGAGCCTGGAAGTGAGGAAGATGCTTAGCTCTATTTGCTTCTAGGTACAGGCCGTTGTGCACGAAGGAAAAACCTGGAAAGGGAGATAACATAGGCAGTACATGTGACTAGTAGAGTAAAGGATAAAGCCATCTATCTATCTTTAGGAGTCTGAGCACAGCAGGGAACAGCATCTGTGGGTAGGCAGCATTTGCACACACACACACACACAGAGAGAGAGAGAGAGAGAGAGAGAGAGAGAGAGAGAGAGAGAGAGAGAGAGAGAGAGAGAGACAGGCAGACAGACAAGACACAACAGACACACAAGCATTCTGTGGCATCAGGAAACCACCTGATATTTACAGGTTGACTTTAGTGTTATTGCAGATACCCCCAAACCAGGCAATTTTGTTCTCTCATCTTGGGCATAAAAATGATCTAACCTCAGACCTTGAAGAAGTGCAACAGAGAAAGGTCACTTCTTGCTTTTTAAATGTGTAGCCAAGAACACCCACAAAATACTGCCCTTTTTCTCTAAGACCACCTAATTTAGAGCAAACCTGTTGCTTAGACCTTCTTAATAAATCCACACTCAAATTTGTGACATGCCGTGCGTGGCATCTCTTCCCTGTGAAGAGCAAAAGTGCCCATTCTTACACTGTGCACATGAAGTTTGGGTGAGTTGGGCTTATGGCTTTGTGAGTAATTTAGGATTTGCTAAGTTAGTGATAGCCAGGCACCTTTGCAGTAAGAGTGACGCAGCACTGTCAGGAAGGACCAGAGTAGCTAACTCTGCCGAGAGTTTTTCCTGACCAGTCTCCTGCTCTAAAATTCTAATCTATTACTTTCACTGACAAAGAAAACAGGGAGAAAATTAAGAAGAAAACAGAAGCAAAAGAACAACCCCCGAGGATCTGTGAGCCATGCTGCCTCAGTCACGACATTCTTATTTTTATTTTTTATTTTTTTTGTACTTTGATTTTGCTCAGGGAGCGTTGAGCATTACTCATCTTTAATTACCTTAATTTCATGCTTAACCCAGGCACAAAGAGATCTGTTTGTAATTTCAGATGAGAGGAAATGAAATTCCCCTCAGCAAAGTCAAATTTCAAAACCCAAAGAGGGAGAACAATGTATCGAATCACAAACAATTGTGAACCTTTTTCATTTCAAGGTAATTTTATGACTTTTGCGGTATTAAAGAGCTTAAAGTTTGTTCTAGAAACAAAGTAAAACAACTGAGATATATTGAGAGAGAATTCAAAGTCCATTTGTCTTTAGCAAGTGAGCCGCTCAGGTGGTGATAATATTTTTCTTTCATTCCCTATATTCTCCCAATTCTTAAAAAAACAAAACAACAACAACAACAACAACAAAACCCCAAAAACAAAAAGCAAAAAACAAAAACCCCAAAACCAAACCAAAACAAAAAACAAAAAAAGTAAGCATTATTTTTTAATTAAAAAACAAGAGTAATTTGAACCAGTTAATGAAGCTTAAGTGGAAGGTAAGTGTCATTAAATGGCTGACGTCTGATGAAGGTTATCTAAGGAGAAGGAGTAGATGTGCGCACGCAGATATGCTTGTTTAAATTCATCAGGCTTGCCCAGACCTTTCGCTTGCTTTTCTGTCTCCGATTAGATGCTGATGAGCTGATGACTCACACCAAGAAACCACCTCCTGAAGCCTTTGATAAATTTCATTTTGCCAAACTAATTTCCTGAGTTTGGAAAGGGAAGTAATGAGAAAATGGTAATAGGCAAAGTTACCAACCCTTGCGCATTATGGACGATAATATTTAGCTGTTTCTATGAGAGGCAAACATTGTACATTTTTAATACCCTTCCTATGTTTGGTGAGCAAAGCTAGGGTAAACATATATATCTCCCTAATGAGGATGCTAGCACAGAGAGGCCTCTTTCCTGTGAAAATTCCTAATTTTTGAAGAACACAGAAAATGTAGTTGAAGCCACAGCCATTTTATTTTTCGAAAACCGTAGAGCAGAGATTGTCTTTCATTACTGCAATGCGAGGCAGTTAGGACCATGATCTTGATGGATGACACAACGCCTGAGATAATGACCAGCCTTCATTTAGCAGATGTCAGCAGACCGCTACGGGCCCTGAATTGTTTAACTGGAGACAATGTTGGGACCAAAGATATTCATTTTGGAAGATTCTTCAGCAGAGGTTCTAATGGAGACATGCTTATAATATACATCTGTTTCCCTAGGCACTTGTCAATCTTAACCACGAACTTTTTAAGCTACCCAGACAAAAACTTTCAAATTCTCAAAACTCCATCTTTACTGTCTTTAAATATTGATTTGACATCAATACATTTTCAATAATAAAAAAAAAAGATGTTAGTCTCCGTTGAAACTGAAACTAGGGGTGTATGCTAGAGTCTGGAAGCAGGGTCTGGAGGGAGCAATTCGGAAGCTGGATGTCATTTTGTAAATTGAAAAAGCAGAGACTGAGTTGGTGGTTGCAGCCATCAAGCGATATTGATGTCAGACTGCATAGGAAAGGCTGGAGGGCAAGGGGTCACTGAAGGGCAGGGGCTGAGGGCGGGGGCTACAGAAGCATCCGTAGTTAAACAAAGACTTCTAATTTGTGCACAACTAATATGCTCTGAGAAGCTTTTTGTTTGCCACAACCATGTTGTCACACCTCTCACCAACAGCATCAGATTCATATAATGGCATGCATCAGGTAAGAAGAAGAGTCACATGAGTATTTAGTTAAAAAAAAAAAAAAAGCTATACTAGAACTCAAATGGACTTGGAGGTATTGGGAAACTTCTAAATTGATACACCAAAATCAAACTCTGGACTTTCTCCCATTTCTCTTACCAAGAAAAGCAAATGCCTTGTGGTGGTCCAAGGAAAAGACGAAAAGTGCGAAACTGGGGCTATTAGCTGGGCCTTCCCATCAAAGGAAATATTGTAAACAGTGGGATTTTCTGGTAGAACATGGCAGTGATACTGAGGATAAAAGAGAGCCACTGTCTCCATTGCTGGGATCATTAATGAAGAACAAACTACTCCTTTCTAATAACCTAAATGCAGAATGGGAGAGGAAAAAGGCATCAAACATAGCATACGTCCTTCTGAAGTCTTGCTTTATAGAAAATGAATTACAGATATTTGAAGTGTGATTTAAGCAGAGAAGTCTCTGTCTCTTGTGGAAACTATTGCTGTGGTGTTGTTTGGTTGTTTTCTCAACTCTGGATCGTTAGACACAGCCTTGTTTTCCTCTGTACCTTCAGCATCATCCTTAGGTTTTTAGTTTTCAGTTTTTAACGTAAAAAGAAAAGCAGGCAGTTATAAGCTTTAGTTACCTTAGCAGCAAATATTCTTTGTATGCTCTACAGTATAATTTCAGCACAAATAGTTGAGTGCAATATTTATTTCCACCTGAAAGAAAATCCTGTGAGTTGTTTAAATGTTAAATGAAGTTGGATGACTCTGCAGAGGAATTTGTTTTCAGCAGCGAGCATCAGACTTCACTGCAGAGATGTGTTAAGCAGAATACAAATCATTGGGAGTCACGATGATCAGGAATGTTTTTTGGTTTCCACATAAAGCTGTAATATGTAGAGAAATGAGAAAATGTCTCAACCGTTAACCACTCTAAATTGTAGACAGGGATGATTAGACCCCAATCATCCAAGACCCATCCTGGTATTATTGTAATTACATTTAATAAAATATCCCCTTTTACCAGCAAGGCTGCCTAGATTTGACAGCTATGTTGGACTAGAAATTACCCAGCAAAAATCCAACCAAACAAAGTCAAAACCAAAACTAAACTAAACCAACCCAACCCCTGACCCCCTGACAAAGCAAATCAAAACAAAGACCATGGTTTTCTGACTTCTTCACTGCCTGTACTCTTGTTTTGGAATTCCCCATATGTTGATCTTTTTTTTTTTTTCCCAGTGCTTCTTCTAGCACCATATCAGTATATGACCAATACTGTGCCAACATATTCCTTTATTTATTATCTTCTGGAAATGGCACCATTTAAAGACTGTTTTTACTACTTCCCCTTGCTTTCTAATTCAGCTACTACTTGGAACTGACCAACTGATGACAGACAATGAGAGCACAGTGGGCACATAGTACACTGAGCTTCCAATAAAAGTGGGGATGTCAGCTTTGTTGTTGCGAACATACTTTCATGAGTCATGAGGCATAAAGAATGGTCCAGGTCCACGTCCCTGGATGGGGAGGCCTGGTGGCACTCAGAGGAAGGATAGCAGGCTACCAAGAAGAGACTTGATACCCTATGAGCATATACAGGGGGAGGAGGTCCCCTCAGTCACAGTCATAGGAGAGGAGAGTAGAGGGAAAGCAGGAGGGAGGGAGGAATGGGAGGATACAAGGGATGGTATAACAATTGAGATATAATATGAATAAATTAATAAAATGTTAAAAAAAAAGAATGGTCTAGGTGAACAGAATTTCATCTATAAAACAGAGACTTTCAAGAGTTTGGTTTCTAGCTCCCAACACATAGTAGGTGTTGAAGGGGTACAAAGTTTACACTGAGAATATTCAGTACACATTTAGGAAACAGTCTTGTTGTTTTCAAACTTTGCTTGAACAACAGAACATCAATCAAAGTAGAAATTAATCAGTTTAGGTAGATTTATTTTAAAGCTTATTTTGTGCAAAAACCATCAGGAAATTAATAATGTATTGAATTCTTGTTTTTCTGCATCATCCATGCCTGAAGTGAGCACAGTCATTTAGGATCTATCCAACGCAGACATTAATATTTATGTGGTAGCAGCTACCAGAGGAAGAGATAGAGTGCTCCAGGGAAATAATTCACTTTGCTCAGATCAGCCTTGCATCTTGGCTCCTCATCAGTGAAGAAAGGCCCCAGAATAACTCATTTGTTGATCACTAAACATTTCTTACAGTTTCTCTCACCCTCTCCTTTCTGGGCTTTCCGTGTCCTGCCAGGACGCTCATTATTCTGACTTTCAAGTGAGACAGGTGTCAACAGGTGTATTTTTTTCTAAGCAGCTGAAAAAGTTGTCCTCTACATGTATCCTTTAGGAGGTGGATGTTTTTAGAAAGTACACAGTGACGGCAGGCTCTTAAACCTATCCTGGCAAAACAATAATGTATGTTTTTGAGTGAAGTGAGGAATCTTGATTAGTAAAAGAATGTGACTGAGTTTTCAAATGAGGACCACCCACAGGAGGAACTGTTTGAATGAGGAGAATAAATGGCCTCTGTTTTTAAAATTTTACATGTTGTGCTTTGAGATTACCCAAACGGTGACTATTTCTATAAAATCATGTACTTATTTGAAAGCATCTTTTATTTTCAGTTTTTCAATGACTTCTACTTTTTATTATTTCTGTATAGTAAACACATTCAAAATCCTCTCTTATACATATTTTGAGATTTTCGAAACAATTTTATTAAATATTTTTTACATGTACGTTTATATTATTACACATATATACAATAAATTCCCTACAGCAAGAAGAACCATGAAACAATCAGGAATTTTGTGTGTGTGTGTGTGTGTGTGTGTGTGTGTGTGTGTGTGTGTGTGTGTGTGTTACATCCATAGTGTTTTGGCTATTTGTAGTTGGCAGCCTTGAAGAAAACATCATCCCTCTCTTGGTGAGTCTAAAGTTCTGAATGTAAATCAATATCTATCATATGTCATCATTATCAACTTAAAACATCTATCTAGACATAAAAACATCTTAACCCCTAAACAACTAGGTTTAATTGTAAAACTAAACTATCTGGTCTTCAACCCCATTAGAGACTTGAGAAGGAATAAAATTAATTACCCGAGTAAATAGGAAGTGCATGTTAGTAGCTTTCCAAATGAGAAGATGACAGAGACAGTTTGCTGCCTGAACATTCACCCAAAACTCTCTATAATGTTGGAGCATCATCTTCAGCCTTTTGGGTCAATATATCTGACAGATATATTTGTGAGTCAGGAACTATTGAGGACTTGCTTAACCTGTCTTGGCAGAGTTTGGCCATCAACTCTGCCTGCATCCAAGTTTGACCATTTTTAGGCAGAATTATTTTGAGATATTTGATGACCCAATGTTAATTGTATTCATTTTAGTGTGTCTTAGAACACCAAATCATTTCTCATTTATAAGGATAATAGTGTGGCTGTTGTTTAAATTACCCACTGTCCTTTCTGTTTGGGAATTACTATTGTCCTGTCAACATCTATAAAAGTCAACTTTTTAAGACTTTACTTAACAAGAGATCTTGCAAGGTTTTTTGTGTGTGTTTGGATTATTTCATTAAATTTTATAGTCTCTTGGTTCACCAGTGTTGTCACAAAAGACAGAATTTCACTAGCTTTATGTGACCAGATAGAATTATATTAAGTACATGTACCACATGTTCTGTATCCATCCATCTGTTGATAAGTTTTCTTATTGTGCCGCTGTTTCGTTCTTTATTAAAGAAAAACAACTTCATGTGTCCAAGTAAAATGAATACTTCAGTGACTAATCAACATTTTCAAGAGAAAGCCAGGTGAGTTTTGCATTTCCACCCTGGTTCAGGTGGTTTTTAAGTAACATTAGCTCCCCGTTTCAAATACGACTTTACTGATCTGGCAGATAAATAGATGAAGCACGTTTGCTGTGTGCAGTAAAGAGCGGCTGAGATTGTGGCAAACTAAAATTGCGTACTTACCTCAAGAGTTCCCAGTGAAAATCTTTGGCTACTATTTCTGGATCTTTTGACCCAAGATTTGATGTTAGAGTCATTAACTAGCAACGTGACAAAAACGCATGGTAAGGCCATTTACTGAAGGGGCACCTCAAAGGGTAATTATCATTTGGGAGATGACCTAGTTTCATGAGAAATTTGTGAATGCTGTTGTAAAACAACAAGGAGATGTTGCTTTCGTCCCGTTACATTTAAGCAGTGCCAACCATGCCAGAGAAGGAAAGCCTGAAACACTGCTACAGCAGCTTACACGAACACTTCCAAGGACAATGTGTGATGTAATAAAGGGGAGAAAGGTGCATATACGCTATCTCCAGTGATTCCAATCCCATGGTAAGAGAGACCAGGCACATTTCACATGAAGATGGTGAATGGACATCAATAGTTATTATTGGAAGCGGAAAGATCTGGAGGTTTGACTATTTTTTTTAAAAATATTTCATCACCATATATATCAATTATAGATATAGTGGATCTCATTGCAGCAATTGTGTACATGTATATAATTCATTTGCTCCTCCTGATTTGCTCAGGCATACAACCAGAGAATCAACTCAGAATTCTTTTTCTCATATTTCATATCCAGACATTAAATAGTAGGAGTCTACCTTCAAGGTATAGTGCCAGATTTTGACCACAGCTCTCTAGTGTTATCATCCACTCTGAATCCGTATGAACTCTTTTCCTGATGGTGACAAGCTCTGACTATGTCACTTTTAAAATCTATTCCCAGCACAGCAACTATAGTGATTGCTTTGTCTTGTTTTTTTTTTTTTTTTTTACAATATAGTTTAGTTTATGTCTTAGGAAAGCTGAATCTCCCCAAAGGCTTCTTACTGTGCACTTGGTAAAAGCACAGGTCTATGTTACAGAAAGTTGCCCAGGGTTTGCTTCCTCTCCATATCTTCATAATCAATTCTCACTTCCCCTCTCATTGCTACATCTACTGATCTCTCATTCTCCTTTCTTTCCCAAGCTAAAGCTGCTCTCCGTGTCTATAGGACATTATCCCACATAACCTCCTTCAGCCTCTCATTTCTTACCACTTTCTGACACACTTTCTACTTCTCCATCTACATTTTATTGTAAATCCTCTTTGTAGAGAAGTGTTAGTCTAGAACACTTTTAGTCTCTCTGTCTGGGATACAGACATGGCCTTTAACCCCAAACAATGTAGGTAAGGTTAGTTTATAGAAAGAAGCAACCATGTTTGAAAGTGACTTCTAATTGAGGGGCAGACAAAGTAGAGATTTGACAGAATGAGTCAGAGAAAGGATATGGCCAACTCTCCCCAGAATAGAGAGGAGAGAGAAGCTACTTAAGAGCGGTGCAGAGAGAGAGACAGAGACAGAGACAGACAGAGAGAGAGAGAGCATATCAATGAATGCAGTTAAGGCAATACAGAGGAGTTCAGTTGAGTTGAGTTCAGTCAGTAAGTTGGGAATCAGTTGAGAGGCAGTGCAGTGGTGTAAGTTAATGGCAGGTCAGTTGATGGAGTTCAAAGGTAGCTTGTTGTTTTTGCTGTTGTTGTTGTTTACAGAGAGAGAGTTTGCAGAGAAGAACTAGTTAGACACAGGTGGAGATGGAAAAAGCCAGAGAATGATAAAGATCCAGAAAGTTAGAACAGATTGCCAGAGTTAGTTAGAGGCCAAGCAGAGCAATTCAGTGAGAAGCCAGTTTGAGTCAGCAAGGAGAGGGGATTTGAGCCAGAACAGATGAGTCGAACCAGCAAGAGTTCAGAAAGAACAAGAAAGGGTGAGCTTATTTAGCAGTAAGCCCATCAGATAACAATTACATCTGGCAAATAAAAGTTAATTTTATAATCTCTTATAACTTGTTTAATGAGGACAGAAAGCTGTGTCTATTAATTATTGTTATAGCCCCACTACATAAAATGGTATTTAACACATAGGAAATATTCTCATTGAATGATTTAACCAGTAACTAAGTTTTTAAGAATGAATGATAGATGAAAATAGATTAATATAATTTTAATAGACTGGAAAATACATATAAGGTTTTAATGGCAGCCATGAAGGCCTAGATAGGTATTTTAAAATTTGAATAGGATTTCCTATTTTCATGTTAAAGAAAGTAGCATGTTTTGATTGAGTAAATATATAATATCTGCAAACTTGGGTGATATAAAAATTAATAAACCGCAGATTGCATTTAGTGTAGGGTATAAGAGAAAGCTAATTAGTAACACCTATATACAGACAAGACTTTTATTCTCTGGTGAGAGGAATAAAATCATACCTGAATACCGTCTTCCTTTTTTCCTGCCAGTCTAATTTGTACTGAAATGAAATAACAATTTAATTGTCTCTCTGAAACATAATTGTTCTCATCTCCCTAGCAACATCTAATCATTTTTTGATAACTATCTGTCCTGTTTCTCTTTTTGCACATTCCTAATATATCTCTACTTTATTAATATTTTACATGCAAGCATAATAAATATAGAGAAAGGTGTACAAAATAAAGACATACAGTTTAACAAGTTGTTGAAGACAACCAGTGGTGGATCATTCTAGTATGTTTTTCCTTTCCTCTGCCAGTGCTTAATCTCCCAGTGCTATTGTTTACACTTTTTAAAAACATTAGTATATTGTGTCTCCTCCCAAACTGGTTCCATCTAGAAAGATATTATGGTGGTTTGAATAGGTATGGCTGCCATAGACTCATGTGTTTCAATGCATGGCCACAGGGAGTGGCACTTGTAGGAGGTGTGGCCTTGTTGGAGAAAGTGTGTTGCTCTGAGGGCAGGCTTTGAGATCTCCTATGGTCAAGCTATGCCCCGTGTGGCACACGTGGTTCTTCTGCTGCCTGCAGATCAAGATGTAGAACTCTCAGCTCCTTCTCCAGCTCCATGTCTGCGTGGATGCTGCCATGTTTCTCCCCATGATGATAATGGACTAAGTCTCTGAAACTGTAAGCCAGTCCCAGTTAAATGTTGTCCTTTATAAGAGTCATCATGGCCATTGTGTCTCTTCCCAGCAATGGAGACCTTAAGTAAGACGTATATTTATGATCTTCTGAAATTCAAACATCTCTAAGACACATAAGCAAGTAGATAGTCTTCATGTGAACAATACCTACAGCATTTTTCAGCATACAATATCTTTTGAATCCAGCATCATATTCCCTGCTTAAGATGTACAGATGAGTCAATAATCCAAATCCTAATGTATTCACTGCCTTACCAGATAAAGCTTTCATTGATTAATTAAAATGTGATGAATTCTATCTCAAAATAAAAATAATGGGAAATGTGCCATCTTTCCTAAAATGTAAACGTTTAGGTCATGAGACAAAGCAAGTCATATATACACAGATACATGGACACACACCAAGTGTGCATACACACAGACACACAGAGTTGTCCTGTAACACCTCTAACAATTGTTTGGTGATTTTTACTTTTATTGTCAGGTCCATATAGCATCAAGGAAAACCTTCTGTTTTAACTCACATTAGAATTGTGTGTACTTCTCCTCACCAATTCTTATGCTTTCATAATTCTTCTCCCAAAACAACGTAAAAAGCTTAACCTCACAAATGCATTAGTCATTTCTGTCTAAATAAAAAGTAAAGAAAAAAAAAAAAAGAAAAGAAAGAATACCAAACTAAGAATATAAAAGAAATAGTGAAAAAGACGTGGTGATTGAGACTTTTACATCTCTTTGGTTGGGAATAGTTTGGTTGTTAGTTTTGGGACAAGAGTTTTAGCTACAGCCCACACTGGCTTTCAACTCACCTTCTTCTCACCTCAGGCACCCATGGTCTGAAATTACATGGATAAATACCAAAAAATGTAATTTCTTTTGCCTTATTAGACCTCATTTTAAATAAAAGAACAATCTAAGTAATCACTAATAATGAGTTCTGTGATACCTTTTGTTATATTAATGCAACAGGAGATGCACTGAGTGTCAAACAATGATTTAGTAGATGAAAATTCTAGCTTATTTCAGGGTGCACATCAGAAGACAGACTCTGATGGTTGCATCTGTTATATCTGTTAGATATCATATTAAAAGGCCTTTACAATATAGTGTCTTAAAATAATAATTAATACTTTTCCTCTTCTTGCTCAAACCATGTTATTAGGATAGCTATTTATTTGGTTTGTTATTTTTATTTATTTTCTGTTACTGAGTAGCACGGAGTCATTCCAGTCTCAGATTATCTTGGTGGCTTTGGTGATTTGGGGTACACTCCCCATACCAATGTGAATGGGGTAACAACTGATTTCTTGACTACTATGAGCGGTTTTTCATTGTCCATCCCAATAGCCAATATTTGTCCTTTGGGTCATATCAGAAAACTCCAGGTGTTCCTCAAACTGGCATTCTCTGCTCTATTTCTTTCACACCATATTGGCACAAATGGGTGCATAGTCAAGTCAAGTCACAGGGAGAGAAGCAAATTTCATGAAGGGCATGAAGGGAGCAGCTTTCGAATCATGTTGACAAGATCATGACCGAGAAAAAGTGGAAAATTAAGAGCCACATGATGCATTTGCTTGGGGACAGGATGGATAATAGAGACCAGAATCCACCTTCAGTCCAACTCACTAATAAAATAACAGATTGCCAAAAGAAAAAGGCACAGGAATCAGCAAGTATGACAATTTAGCCTACCACCCAGGCATAACACCCTTGACATTATAAAGAGAAACAGTAACTTGGCAAAGTATGGAACTGGTCTACATTAGACTGGTCTCCCTGCAAAGTTAGATCTTTCTGAATGCTCCCATTAAGCCCTAGCTTTTGGTGGTCAGGGTAGATTTAGGATAGAGAATGAAGCTCAACAAACTATTTTACTGAACAAAACTGTTTGCTTGCTTGAAGGTCTATGGGTACCCAGCATTAATCTCTTTAAGAAAACTCAACAATTCTAAAAATTTCACAAAATGCACCTTTTTTTTGTCCGACTCTAATCAGTTTTTACTTCCCTTCTGGCAAAAGTCCCCTTAGTCTTCTTTGCTACATACACAATGATTCATTGTTGTGTTCTCAGCGTAGGTACATCTGGCTGAGAGCAAATATTCAATAGTGAAAAGAAATGAGAGCCAGGCTCAGCCATTCTCTTCTGATTACATTATGACTCAGGAGGACACCCACCAGTAGTTTTATTCATTACTGGATATTAAAATCAAAGGCCTTTAATATGCAGCAACAGAGTTGTCCAAATTGAAGCCCATCTGTGCGTCCTTGTAGAAGTTTTCTTAGCAGGATGCACAGGCAATTTTAATAAACTTATTATTTTTCAGTCGGCCCCCAAAGGAGTTAATGAAACTTTGACATTATCCTGATGCGTCAAGGAACAGAATTCTATTTTTCTTCCCATTCTGGATATTTTTTTAAGACTAACTTGGACTGATCGTGGTGAATGCAATCAATAATTTCAAAAAGTAACCTGTAGCTTTAATGCATCCCAGGGTGTCTGGCAAGGATGGAGGTCCTTTTGCTCCCTCTTCCTACCCATCAACAAATGTGTAATAGCTCCATTAGCCTTGCTATTTTTCTGATGAAGACATCAGTAACTGTGTTCTGAGGACCTGTGTTTCATTTCTCTTTGCTTTCTTTATCCTATAATACTAGGGAAGTAGACTTCAGAAACAAAAAACATGGTAAGTTGGCTTTCATGATCCTTTGGGTGCTCAAAAAAACTTTGGAAGCCTCTTCGCGTGCTAATTTATGAACTGCAGTTGCTTGCAATCAGGAAATTCAGAGATCTGCCCAGGCTTTCCCTCTGCCCACTCACCACCTTTCTTTTAATTCTAATCTGTTTTCAAATGGTGGAACAACTCCTAACATGTTGTCAATGGATGAAGGTGGAAGCAAGAGGTTATAATAGAAAATTGATTCTAGAAAACATTTGACAGATTCAAGTTAGTAATAAAGTATTTAAGCCTCTGCAAGCTTTGTTTTAGGCATATTAAAATAGTTTCATGCTGCATCTACTTCATAAAATTGTTGTGAGAATTAAATAATATAATACATATGCTATTTTAATACTAAGCATACAGTTCAAATGAAAATTCATTCCCACTCATATAGGGAGATGACTCACTGGATCTTTGGAGCTGTCATAAACAGAATTTGGTACAGCACTTGCCCCTAGCTAAACACTATTAGAAGTATCATACATGGATAAGTCCATTTAATATTAACTTAGCATAAATACTTTGCATGTGCCCTTACATAGCACTCTCAGCAAGGCTGTGGAAATGTTTACATCATATTTCTCTCATCCATAAGGATGCTACGCTATAGGACCTAGCTGACATTGCAATAGTAGGCAGTTGGCAGGGGCAGAATTCTAACTTAGTAGGATAGCACTAGACCATATTTCCAACTGCCCTGTGATGCAGTTTCTGGAAGAAAACTTACCTGAGGAAGGACGAAAGCTGCATTTATAACCTTTCTCCAAAGCTTGTGTAGCTCCAACTCAGTGTATAGCTACCAACTGACACAAGTATGTAGAACTGTTTTCTTTTCCTATTTTGGAATAAAAAATCATGAGAAGCAGAGAAAATGTGTATTGTTTTCATTATGATATATGAAACTTTTAGGATGTTCCAGGTAGGTCTTTATTTTCTGGCTTCTCTGTCTTTCATTTCTCTACAGGGCATTTAAACAATATATTTACATCTTAAGACCGTAGGATTTAAGTGACCAGCAATTTAGACTACTACATTCCTTTATAAATATCATTATCCCCTCTAAAGCAACAAAGCATGTATCTATGAAAAGGAACTGTGGCATTCACTTGTGGAAACTTCTGAAATGATGACATTTGCATCTGCCTGGCAGAGCCTGCCACTGCCAACAGTGCCTCCTACTGTCATCAATGTGTTTCAAGGACCAAGGTAAATAAACTTGGTAGAATGAAAACCTGCTAGAAGCAGACCCAGGTAGCTATGAAAGCACTGCACAGTCATTCTTGATCTGGAAAATGCTTTTCTTCTCAGATTTTTGGAAATGGCTTTTAAAAAATATGTTTTACATACAAACAAGATGCTCTTAGGGACAATTGAGAATGCTACAGGATGTGACATAGGGTAGAAAACTTCGTAGAGAAAAGGTTTGATATTAAAGCAAGTATACTGCCACCTTCTATCTTAATCATGCTACATAAAACAATATTCATGTTATAAGATTGAGTTAGTCTTATAAAAATCGTAGGGCTCTAGAGCTGGATGGGGGATTTTGATTGGTGCATACTGGCTTAGGTGAGGAGAATAGGCAGTTAAAGAGTGCTGAGCGATGGGATAGTCTTCCCAAGGGATGAGCTCCCTAATAGGTCATCCAATACTAACTGGTCAGTGCATGTACATACATACACACACACACACACACACACACACACACACACACACATACACACACACCTGTAACTCCCACTCCAAGAGGATCCAATGCCTTCGGCTTCCATTGACAACTGCACTCACATGCACAATCCCACACACATGTACATATACAAACAATTAAAACTAAAAAAAAAAAAAAAATGAGGATTAGGTGTTAAAATTAATCAAGTTCTTCTTAGTCCTAACTTTATACTATAACACAAAACCTCTGCAAAGTGAAATATATTCTTGCTCACTTAAGGTGGCCTTTGGCACAATATTTGGATTGTACTTCTTAACATGAGAAAAAGGTGGGTTACAAATCCAAGTTCTGGTTCTTTTCAGGCATAGAATTCTATAGAAGTTATTTAGCTCTCCCTTTGGCTTCTTTAACTCTAAAAGAGGGTTTGGTGGAGAATCAAGTTGGGTAAGGCATTCTGAGCGCTGGGATAACTCCTGCACAACTGTAGTGACCCAGTTGGTGCATATAGTCATACGACTTGACATTTAGATACCCGTCACTCACTAGAATACAAATTTCGTGAGGCTCTTGGAGGCTGGATTTTATTTTCTGGTACTTGGTACATAGTAGCAATTCAAAGAAACTGTTGAATGAATGAGTGCTAGAACAATTTGGGAAAGTCTGAATTTTATAGTTTATTTTTAGTAAGGACTATATAGTGTGTGCTATTTTCAAAAGAAAAGAAAACACTCCACGTAGCTGTATGTCATCACCTCTTTAGAGCTGACTCCATACTCACCCTAAAGTCTCAGGACACGCTTTTTCCTTCTCTTTTCTTTTCCTTCCTCTGTCTTTCTCTCTGACTCCCCTTTGCTGCTGTAGGAAAAAAAATGTTGTGTCTTCCTGGGCTGACTTCTTTTCCTCTAGGTCACGTGTTTAGTTCTCATAGACTCTAAACCTGGTCTCTTAGTAAAAGTGAATTAAATTTCAAGTTAAGCATGCAACCCAACTCCATAAAGATATCTGAAGTCAGGCATGAGAAACCCATTATAGCCTACATTCCTCTTTCACAGGAGTCTAGAATTGGAGAGAGAAGCCAGCACAGACATAACCTTCACTACAAGATACTTGCGTCAAACTGACATGCACATCTGGCCATTGAAGAGGAGCCAAATCTGAATCAAGAGGCTTCTAGAAGCAAAGCATGCACACAAAAGGTGCTATGGGCTAAGCAATAGAGTAGTAGTCATGGACAAGGCAGGGTTCTAATGGGGACTTTGTGGAGAATGGGACACAGAAGAGTAAAGGAAAAGAGACACAGAATAGCAGCAAAAAATTCTATAAAGTCCAGTAGTAGGAGTGGAAAACAAGACAAAAGGAGAAGGTCAAGTAGAATTGAATGGGATGAAGTTGGGTTGAGGTAGGGGAGGATCATAGATCTTCATTGAGGAAGCACTGAAAACATTATTGGTTCATTCCACCAATGGGAATTGATGACCTCTTTGGGCAAGATACTGCACTTGTACCTGCTGAGTAATCACACTGTTCCAGAAAAGCTTAGAATTGTTAGAAACTGTTACAAAGTGTATATGAATAGTCTCACTCTAAATGGACCCCTCAATAAGGAGTAGGAGACATTTTTTAAAGTTATATGTAAAAACCCTCCTCAAAATATAAAAACAAGGTGGGAGAGAGAGCACAGAGAGAAATAAGGGTGATCAGACTGAGAGGCGGGTGTGTGAGGACAGAAGGCCTGCAGAGAAAAGAGAAACTGTGGGTGGGGGGATCTCTGTGACAAGCTGGAGACCTAAGTCCAAATAGGCATCTGGGGTGATATGAGGGGGATTCTAGCTGAGACTCTTAGCAGGGAAGAGGACACCCTCTAACTAGACAAGACACTTAGAGGTGAACACCAACCCACCCACTAAACCTTTGATCAAAAATTTCCCCTCCTACAAGATGTGCAGGGATAAAGATAGAACAGATAGAGCAGAGACTGAGGGAATGTCCAACCAATGGCTGGCTCAACCCAAGACCCACCCCATGGAAGAGAACCAAGCCCTGACACTATTAAAGATTCTCAGCTATGCTTGCAGACATGAACCTATCAGACTTGTCTTCTGAAAGGCTCCACCCAGCAGCAGATCAAAACAGACAGGCAAACATTGGGCAAAGTGTAGGGAGTCTAGTGTAAAAGTGGGGGGACGGATAAAAGGACCTAGAGGTAACAGGTGTTCCAAAGAAGACAAGCAGGGCTAACTAACCACGACCCTGAGTGGCCTGTGGAGACTGAAACACCAACCAAGGACCATGAATGGACTGCACCTAGGTCCCCTATACACATGTAGCCAATGAGCAGCTCAGGCTTCATGTGTGTCTCCTAGTAAGGGGAGGGAAGGCTTTCTCTGACATGGACTCTGTTACCTGCTTTTTGATCACTCCCATTGGCTGAACTGTATTGCCAGGCCACAGAGGAAGAGGACACTCTCAGGCCTGACGTGACTTGATGATTTGGGGTGTATGGCTGGGGGAGGGCACCCTTTTTCTGAAGAATAGGGGAAGAGAGAAGGGGTAGAGAGGATGGGACTGAGACGAGAGGAAGGAGTGTGTTATGGTCAGGATGTAAAGTGAACAAATAAATTAATTAATAAAAATAAATGAAAAATAAAGTCTCATGAAAATAATTTACGTTCCACTCCTGTTTCAAATCTACTTGAAACTTACTTGCAGCACTTAATCATACAAAATATCTCTGTGGTTTAGAAATGTCCCCACAGACTGGCACTTAATTCTGTTTACTTGCAGAGTTCATTATATGTATTTTGAGAGCAGAGTCAATTTCTAGATCGAGATTTCCCCTTTAGCACTCTCTCTCTCCTTTTTAATGAGTTTGAGATGCTCAGCCCTAACTCAGGCTCTGACCTGCACAGGTCTTTCACCCAAGGCAGACCCCAACATCCACTGTTTTCACTTGGGGATCCTCAGACGGCTTGAACTGCATAACTTGTCAAGACCAGATAAGCCACTCGCTGGGCTGATCTTTCCGCTGGCTTCCAAAGTTATGTTGCTCTTATTAAAATGTCAGTTGCTTGACCTTTGGAGGCACAGGGGAGCCTCGGAGGATATTCCAGGCAATCAAAAACAAGCAATAAAAATCGGATGGTGGAAAGAAACAGATCTGTCTGGTGAACCATGCTATATGTTAATGTGGCCCCATATTAAAACAGGGTTCCATTCCTGGAGGTTTATTGGAACAAAGTGACAGTGCAGGACAGGTTAATACAAGCATTCCTTTCTGAAGTCTCGGGAAGAAGTGGGTCAGGGACAAGTTCTTTTCCTTGATGGATATAGTTTGGGACTCTCATGCATATGAGCTTGGGAAAGTGTCATTTAATCTGGTACAGAGAACTTCACTTTATCAGGATAGTATTATTCTAGTAACATCTTGATGAATAAGAAAACTTCTTCTTTTTTTTTTTTTTTACATCCCACAAACCTGAACTAATTAAAGTGAACACCATTGTGACTGGGCAAAGGCAAATGCAATTTTAACTGTAATTAGTAAAATTTGTATTCCAGGGTAAAAATGAATATGGCCAAGGAAATGAGCCTTATCAGGTCTTTCCACTTGCCTCACAAATCTTCTATGAATTAATAATCATTGACGTTTTAATGAAACAATGCCATTCTTAGCACAAGCCTCTGCTTTCTGCATCATATCCACCTTTATAAAGACTTTCCTCAGAGTGAGAGCCATTCAAAGAAGCTCTCCTTAGTGTGTCTGGGACAATTAACTGGGAAGCAGAGGACAATCAGGGCTCCACTGATTTTGCCCTTAAGAATTCTGGTGATTGATATAAAAGTAGTGAGAGTACATGGAGCAGGAAATCTAAACGTAGTATAATTACAGAGAATCCAAAACTAGAGAAATTATCTGAGAAGACTCTGTATTGAAAAAACAGGCTTTGTGACAGTCATTACCTTTTAAGAATTCTCTATTAGATTAAGGTAACACAATGAGAATTTTCCACATCCACTAAGACACAGTTAAAAAAAAAAAAACACCATGGAAACAGCATAATGTGACAGTTATTTGCTTAACAGCATAGTGGTACTTTGAAGTAAAAAGTATGACTCTGAAATATCTTTTTTTCTAAAACGAGTGACAAACTTGCATTTGAAGTTTGAAAGTCTTTTAGCAATCAAAGAATCTCATCGAAGAGAAACTTTCCTATGGTTAAGTATTATTTATTAACCAGAATGAATTATACATTCAATATTATCTTCAGCCTCCCTCTAAATTAGTTTGACCTATTTGGAGAGCCTTTCAGAATCTCAGTGATAAATGAATGCTTGAGACTGAAAACACAACGGCTTCCTTCTGAAGACTCCACAGGTCTCACATGTCAGAAGTAGCCCATATGGTACCCTTGATTTAACAAGAGAAATTTAAACATCAAGGCAAACAAATCAATTACCTGATAATATCCAATGAGTGCTATTTATGGTAAGAATAATAATAGTAAAATAAGCCAGTGGAAAGAATTTAAGAGTCTTTAAGAATATTTGGTGGAATTTATAAAAAAAAAACTACACACATATATCTATACCTATATATATGAAAAAGAATATATAGATAAATTTCCAAGCACTTTAAACTATTTTTTTTTTACATTCAAAATAGTTGGTGAATTATGAAAAGTTACTCACCATTACACAGCTTTAACGGATTACAAATTTCTAGGCTAAAGGAAATATAGTGATTTGCTTGAGACCATATATTTATTGGTGCTTGGGATTGGCATCCTGACTCTGATAAGCAGACATTGTGGCTCTCACCCCTCATCACAACTCTCCTCACATCCTCATGTCTAAAGAGTAAGTGTCAATGCTACTAAGGTGGTATTCACATTCGACAGTGTGTGTGCGCACGTGCATGCATAAATCAATGTCCTTTACCTAGATCCATTTAATAATAAAGCTCAAAAGACAGAGTTAATTAGTTGTTTGTTTCTTTTCTATAAGAATTGACCCATGGGTCACAGAGTTGTATTTTGTGCCACTTGTAGTTTGGGGACCTGGCGATATGTGACGTAAGGCCCACAGTCATTTGGAGATACATGGGCATTGTTTGTTGTTGTTGGTCTTTGTTTGTTTGTTTTGCCACCTTTTTAAAAAAGGCTCAGAAGCAAGGTTTTACTGGTGAATACTTCCATTTGTAGACCAACTGTAACACACATAGGCAGAGATTTTTAAACCAAAAATCATCAGATGGGTGTGTGTTTGGAGAGTTTATGGAACCATTGATAGCCACTGTGCAATGTCCAAGTATGTGCGTATGGTTCTGGATTTTTGGAGAAAAGATCCATAAAGTCATCAAATATTCAGAGAGATTTGTCTCTCAAAATTGTTTAACAAAAGTCAACTTTCTGTTTCATAGCTTTGAATATTTAGCAAAAAAGTTTTCAAATCAGTGGTTTCCTAGCAAAGTCCTACAAATACTGTTAGCAAGTTGGATTTTTATTCCTATGAAGTTATCATTTACTCCTGAAGAAGAATACAAGAACAATGACATAATAAAGATTATGTTGGTATCACATAGGCACACGACAATAGGAAGAATTCACCAGTAGAGATATAGTCCATGTCGAAGGCAGTACGGAGGCCAGAATATGACACTTTGCTTTCATCTCCATTTCTACACCATCATACCACAGGGTTTAACATGGATATGAAATGATGCTTACATTGTGATCTAATATTAATATGGAGAGATGTTCATCTTTTATTTGCTCACAAATATGCTATATATCTACATGAAAAGTATTTTATTTTGTGACAGTCACATAAGTTTTCTAAAACAAATGTAGAAAATATAACTAAATTATAATAAATTGCTAATTATCTTTTCCCCTATTATTCACAAAGGTGGGCTATATATTCATACACATTTGAGGGGACTCAATACAAATATTTATAATGAAGAAATTGTCCAGAAGGGTTTGTCCAGAAGAGAAGAAGTATAGAACATGATAGATATGTGATAAAAGGTACATAGAACTGGGAGAAAGGATATTTATTCTCTATCAAAATAACTCACCTTCATCTTACATCAAGAAATATTTTCTATGAAAGAAAAATCATAAAACTCTGCTGTGAGTAAGTGTACCCAGAGCTCCATAACATTCACAGCAGAACATCCCTCTTAATTGCATCTTCAAAACCTTCCCATTTCTGATAAGAAGGTGGCCTTGGGAACTCTGTGGGAAGAGAGCACACTGAAGTGGCAGAGAAAATGTAGGATTCCTTCAGAGGTTCATCTGAGCGAGTGTTCTCCACATGGATATTCCTTATCTATCCCTATCCGGGTCCCCATCCCTAAGCAGCAATAGACAACACACCAGGAAGACCAGGAAGACTCACATTGCCAGCCACTGCCCCATGGGAGGCACACATACACATATTCCCAGCTCCATCCTCTCATCCACAGATTTACCAGGTGAGCTGACCCTGAGGCACACAATGGACTGGCAGCATTGACTTAATTAACTACCTTTTTGCTACAGTCCTTTATGCTGTCTTTATATCCACAATATTAAAGACCAGAAATAGATCTGTAAAACCACAAAATCCAGCAATGGTCAGAGGTAAGAGGCAGCCACAGCAAGCCTGGAACCTTAGTTTTCTTCAGCACAGTGCTTTTTGACAGAGCTACCCTAGCAGTAACCCAAAACTTTGCCACCAATAGCTGAAGGGAACAGTGATGGCATTCTTGGGTAGGTGATTAGATGACAACCTAAGATTTCCACACTGGGGAGTTTGCTATGGCAGAAAAATGTAGAGCAATAACGGTGGTTATTAGAGGCTCAACACAGTCATTTAGAAGGTGTGAGTTGGGTATAGTAAATGGGCAATCATTTTTTTTAAGAGTTGGTTGACTATGGTACAATTTTTAAAAATTTTTCAAATTAATTTAATCATATTACATCTGGATTGTTAGCCTTTCCCTTGTTTCCTCCTATTCCTCCCTCTCTCCCACTTCCCCCCTTCTCCCCTCCCCTACGTCTGTAATTGAGGGAGACCTCCTCCCCCTATATATGCTCCTAGAATATCGAGTCTCTTCTTGGTAACTTGCTATGGTACAATTTTGAACCTTTGTAAAGCTCCTGTTTCCTAGGAACGCATGAATGAGGAAGTCCTGGCTAGTGTGGGAGAGACAACACTGTGGCCAGCTGCAGAAACATCTAGAGTGTCCACTGCATTAATCCTATATGACAATGGAAATGGGGGAGTTAGAGTTTACTGGAGCTTAGGAAGACAAAAACAAGTGATTAGTCATTTTCTTTTGGACTAAGCATTCTCAGAAACACAAAAGCAAACAAAAGAGGTTAAAATTACCTGTGAAACTTTGATATGTTAAAGTTTTGACCTTTGAGATGTCAAAATGTGATATAAGTTGTCACTAAGGTGTTGGTGGTTATAACTATAGCAACAAAGTTGAGTCAGAGATAACTTGTCATAGACCATCTCTTCCCTCTATGCATTTTCATTGCCATGGTACAGACACTTTAGCCTTTAACTCAGTTATCAGCACCCTGGAAGCATGTTAACACAATTACCTCAGTCTGAAGCATATAATCTGTTTTTCTTACCCTCAATTGTTTCCGATGCCATTTGGCTTCCTACCCCAAGGTTCTCTGACAAATAAAGCAATTGCATTAATGTTGCCATCACTACTATTGGCCCAGTCAATACAAAGCATGTTATCCTGGCTGATTAATCACTAGAATGACCTAACTAACTTGTAGAAACTCTTAGCTGTGCAAACCGAATAGAGATATTTTCTAAGTGGTGCTTGTAATGTCCTGTTTGAAAAGCAGAGGGTTTTGGTTCTGCTCCCAGGCAGTATAATGTAGATAGAACCATATGCTCTTACTGCAAGCAAGTATCATTTGTGGCAGCTGACGCTTACCCTGCCTAAAAGGAGTATCGCACATGTCCTATTTGGGTTAGTTACTTGAATGATTTGGGGTAGAAGTTTGATGAAGAAAACCCCTTCTCAGTTTCCCTCAGAACTGGATGATCACCTGGCTCTCTCCAGTTTAGGAGTGCCTAATTTAATAGTAGCTTGATGTTAGGATTTTACACTAAAACCATTTTTATTAATCCTCTTAGAATTTCTTACAATGTATTTTGGTCATGTTTACTTCCATTCTTCTGGGTCAACTAACCAGGTTTCAAATATCAACACCACTATTTTATATATTATTTTAATGAAATAAGATCTGATGTAGACCAGGCTGGTCTTGAACTCACTTTGTAGCTGACAATAACTTCGGATTTCTATCATAATCTTTGAGATTGTTATATTAGTAGATCATTTCTCCCCTTCCCTTTTCTCCCTCCAACACCTCCTATTTCCCAACCCCTTTGATCTCTCTTTTTCTTTCGTTGCTGCTACGTGTGTGTTTGTGTATATGCATGTTCCTAAATGTAACAACACGTCCTGCTCAATCTGTTTAATGTTACTTGTATGTATCTTTCAGGGCTATTTGGATTTGGATAGCAGGTGTGCTTTTCCCTGGGGAAGACCAGTTCTCCAGCTTTCTTCATCCCTCGCTGTCCATCATCCTTCGCCTGTGTTTGAGGCCTCCTGAGCCTTCCTCATTCTGTGCTAGCATGCCTATTGGTGTAGTCCTTGTTCAGGTCATGTTTAGACAAGTATTGATGAGACTTCATGGGTGTAATTCTGACATTTCTAGCAGACCAGTCTCACAGAACAAACAAACAAACACACACACAAACAAAAACCCTCCCAGTTCCTCTGGCTCTTACAATCTTTCTGTCACCTCTTCCACAGCGATTCCAGAGACTCGGATTCAGGAATTGTGTTGTAGATGTCTTAATTGGGACTAGTCTGCACAAGTCTGTGCTAAGGATGTGACCCAGTGTGTCATGGATGCAGATAAGCGTGCTACCACTGAGCTACATACCTAAGCCACAATGGTATTTTAAAGTCAATGCATGATAGCTAATTTAATTTTGGGTTTTGGGATCTACAGTAAACCAAAGTGTTCCACTTCAATATAGTTTTTTTTTTTTGTTTTTTTTTTTTACTTGATGATTTGAAGCAGAAGCCAGTTCCTTGGGTGATAACATTAGACAACTAGGTTTCACGAACTGCCATCTTCTTAGACTGTATTCATTCTTTCTACTTTCATATCAAGGTAGTAAAGGAACACACAAGTGACAAAGTTGCTGTAAAGTTATACTCCTGAGAAGAAAGAGAAATTAAAATGTAATGTTAAATCAGGGAAAAGATGAGTAGGATCTTTCAAATATGCTCTGCATGCTGACAGTGATGCCATTAGCTGTCAATGGTAGAAGAGTAAAGTTAGAATAATTGTATTTTTCCCCTTTCCGCCACAAATTAGAACCAAATACCCCACTGGTTCTTATTCAAATTAACAATTATGAGTCTTTGAGTAGGCACAAGGGAGTAGACGGAAGAAAATATTGCCAGCAAGTAAATTGTACAGCCATGTTGCTGCTGAAGGCCCTGGCTGTTTTTCTCATTTATGCCCCCCTGAAACTACCCTGGCTTTAGCTGAGGCTCATATGGTGATTAATTTAATATTTTTGATTGCCTGTTATGTGTGAAGCAGTGAAGAAGTTATCAAACTTAACAATTTTTTTTGTCCTCAAGGGATTTACAGTAGAAGAATGTGTAATGAGATACACTCCTCATGATCTGGTAAAGCAGCTTTACTGTAGAAGAGCTCACTTTGGCTCAAACTTTAAGGACACGCAGTTACATCAGGGAAGGCGTGGAAGCCAGGACCAGCTTGGTGTGGGGCCAGGAGCTTGCCAGTAGCTTCCTCAAGTACCATGGATCAGAAAACAGAGGGATCTGGCTACAACTGGAGCCAGCTGTACACTCTACTATGGTCCTCAGTCTATAAGCTAAGCTCCTTGGCTAGAAGGTTCTGCAACCTCTCAAAAACCACTGTCATCGTCTGAAGGCCAAGTATGCAAAGGCAGACATCCCTGAGGACATCTCACCCAAGCAGATGAAAAGGTGAGGATGTCATTTATTGTCATGAAAACAGGAGGCAGACATGGTGCTAAAAATGCCAGAAGGACTTGGGCGCTGTCACATGGATGTTGGCATCAGCCAGATGACCTTTCTTAGAGAAAACTTTCTTCTAGTTTGACTTAGCATTACTTGAAACCACCAATGAGAATGTTCATTGGTGTGAGTGGGCCGTCAAGCATTCCAGGCCTCTGAGTCCTTGGAAAATGTGTTTCTTCTGTGGCAGAAGTCCTGCAACTTGAGAAAGCTGTGTGAAAATGCAAAGCAAGTGTTTCCATCCTGTGGAATGGTTTTCTTTTTTAACTAGATTGCAAACTTCAGAAAGAAAGCCATGCCACCTCAACCCATGTAATTTCTGAGTGGTGATGCATTCCAAAGACAAAGCTAAGGGGAAAACTGCTCCCGTTGCTTCAGGTCAATGAGTATTCACACTATGTGCACAATTTCACAGTATCCAGGACTCCTCCAAGCCTTGGACAGCTCAAAGTTTCTCATCACCCACAGTGAAATGAGGAAGCCACTCTGAGCTGACCTTAGGAGGGTCATTTAGAAAGTAAATACAGGCTTCGAAGGGCAGCCTGAAAATGTTGGTCACTTTCTGTTTTCTCTTCTCATCTGCCCCCTGGGGTTTTGAACAAAGTAGCCTTAAGGATAAGTTGATATTACATTCAGCCATTTAACCTCTGCAGAACCCTGGTAGGCAGGGAAGGCTCATAGTATGTTTTCATTAACAGGAAGCAATCTTTTAATCCTCAGAATCGAAAATGAGCTGCAAACTATGACAGACTCAAAACAAGCGTTGTGTTGACTTTTCCCGCTTGGGTGAAAAAATGTCAAGGAACATCTAGTTTGGTGGATAATGGAAATAATGGTGTGTACATACACGATGGTACATTACGCAGTTGTTTCAAAAAAATAAGGTGGTGAAATTTTCGAATGAAAAGATGAAAATGGAAAATATTGCATTTAGTGAGATGACTCAGAAAGATAAAGTTCTAATCTTCTCTCTTATATGCATTTGCCAACTTTTAATGTTGCAGGCATGCAAGCAAAGTCTTGTGAGATGGATACACTATGAAACCAGGTAGGGGAGGTGGAGAATAGTTGAAAGCAGGGGTCAGGGTGGGTGTGAGGGCTAGATAGAGGAGGCCTGTACACAGAACGGAGGCTACTGGGGCAGGAAGACAAAAGGAAAGATGTATAGTGAAAAATAGATATGGAGGAGAAATAACAAAAATAAGGTTTGTTTGAATAATGCCAAAATGACCTTTAATTCTTTGTAAGCTAATAAAAAATAACTTTCAAAATTGAGAGAGAGAACTGTGAGGCCCAAAAATATCTCTACACTCTAACTTGGTGGGTACAAATCATTTCAGCCTTTGTTTTCTAAATCTCCTGGCTTGCCTCTTTTACTATTTTTAAGAAACACTACCTGGGGCTAGAGAAAAGTACTGGATACAGATAAGGTGAGCAAGGAATTAGAATCTAGTCTACCCAAAGCTTAGTGTCTGAATTAGAATAGATGCCTTTTTTAGAGAGAGGTTGACTGTTTGGGAAAACTTTCTTTTTTCTTTTTTAAAGTCCTTCATTACTTTGAGAGTGTAAACTCTTTACTTGTGTAGCTGTTTGTCTTCGGTTCAACTCCTTCTGCCTGGGTAGGTATGACAGATGCTTCTGAAGTCTAGAAGTGACATTGAACATCTGCTTCCACCTTCCATGTCTGAGGGTCGCTTGCAGGAATCTAAATATGCATTTGAACAAATGAAAAACTAATTTTGTATATTGAAGTCTCCAGTTTCAGCACCATTTAAACATTGTAAATACAGTACTATGGTTTTAAATAAGTTATTATTTTTTATTTTGTTTTCTGTACAATAACCAAACATGTAACAGAATGATCTAAAAAGGGACTAAAACTATATATATATATATATATATATATATATATATATATATATATATATATACACACACACACACATATATATGTATATATATACTTACACACACACACACACACACACACACACATATATATCCCCAGTTTTGGTATATACTTACAGCCTGCATCTATACATATTTGGAGAATTTTGCCCATATTGTTTATATATTTTAGTTAGTTGGGTTTTTTAAAACTGAGTTTTTTTCTACTGCAGGAAGCAGAAGTGCCAGGCATCCTTTGATGTCTTGTGCTCAGGTGTTGCTGTTTATCTAGTTGTTTATCACCCTCACCTTGAGATAGTATGTTCCATTGATGAAGGTTCCTGGTGAGCACTGCATGCTTGATGACACACCTTTCGTAGTCAATAGTTTTGAGTTTGTTCTATTTCTTTCCCTCCCTCCCCTCCCCTCCCCTCCCCCACCCCTCCTCTCCTTTACACCCCTAGTCCTTATTTCTCCCTTTTCCTCCCTTCTTTTGGCGTAATTTATATTCCATAGGAAGAGTGATTCCTATCGTCCTTGGAAATATCTTATTTTCAAGTTTTCAGGCCACTGCAATGCCACTGACTCTGACCACAGTAGGTTTCTAGGGGCCAATAAAGGATTGCTTTACTACACAGTGCTTGTTTGTCTGTTCGTTTACAACAAAGTTCTACACAGTTGTGTCTAGCAGCTCTTAGGGCCTCCAGGATGATGCTCAGATCCAAATAAAGTCCCATGACAGATGACAAGAAGTTTGCTCTATACGTCTGCCTTCTGTCACAGCACGTCAAGCTTTTATTAAATTTTTTGTCAGTACAAGCCCCATATACCTTCCTCTGCCTTCTACGGTCTCTGCCTCAAAGCTTTGCCCACCACATGTTCTTCTTGGGCATATCTACAGCTCTGCTCACATAAGAACCTCTGTGGCTCTGAGATCCTCCTCACATTTTGTTCCTTTCCCAAGTTTTCTGAATCTAACATGCTTGTTTCACTGTCTCTGGGATATTTTTGTTATAGCGTTTAGGGTTTAAAAAAAAATCACAAGACTATAAAATCGATCTGATTAAATTCTTAATCCATTGCAAAGCCATATTTTCTGCTTTATTTCATGATATCTTTACCATCTCTTATATACCTATTTGCAATTCTATTCTTTGCAGCCTCTTTAGAACTTATTTTACTTAGTGGAAGTCCTTTGACAGATATGTGTTTTTGAAAAATATACAGTGTTGCTATGTGGATGGGACGAAATGGGCATTGTAGAATGAATTTTGTATTATTAATTCCTTTTTAAAAATGACATTAAACATTAAGATCTGTTCACATAGCTATGTACAAATCAAATGAATTTTGTCAGACCTCTCTAATGTACCCCAAAGATGGCAAATATGACATTTTAGTTAGTCACTCCTTAAAAAGAGATCTTCTAAGCTACACTTACTATCCCAAACAATGCTGTGTTAATCATGTAAGAAAATGAAATGGATACACACATGTATATGTTTTATACATAGGTATAGACATGACCTGATTTCTAAATCTAAATTAAGCATTGATACAGTGGTTAAGTACTTGACCACTGTGCAAAATGAAACTGCTGGCTCTAATTCTTCACTATTCCTTACGTCCCCATAAAGTGCAGTGCAATTCAAGTACCGTGACCACCACAGTGTGGAAAGACTTACAAGATGGGTCTTTCAAGTCTAGGAATGAAGACAAGCTATTTGTCCTATTGCTTTTTTGTGTCTTTGTGCTGGAGATGAGAAAGGACTCTTCCCGTCCCCCCAAAATTAAGAGACACAAAGGAAGACCCCAGCCTCACTAACCTGCTTCTGAAAAGAGACCCCTACACCATCAGGCTAAGTTAGCTGAATGAGTCACAGCAATATAGTCCCAAAGAGTCTGTGGAGATGAGCAGACCTGTCCTCACAAATACACTGCCATAGAAACAACAGTGCTGCTATAGGATCCCAGGGCTTTGTGGTCAATTCCAAAGCCACAAAATCTGACTGATCAGAGATAAGCAATTATGTTGCTAAATTCGGATCCTCACTGTTACACCCTTGTCTATCACACTGCCTGTCGCTGTCAAATTCCATAAGATTTTCTTAAAGTAGGGTCATGTGATGGCAACACATTTTGAGTTTTTATTTTGAAGGGTTCAATTTTTTTCATGTATATATTAATCATCCAGATTGTTACTTACTTTAAGCACTGTTTATTTATGTACTTTGTACATTTCTCCTACTGATTTGCTCACCTATTACTAGCAAATTTTCAGGACTCCCTTACTGATTCTAGGCTTTAAATCTGTAAAAGTTTTAGGCCTTTAGTAACCTCACATCTGCTTGTTAACTTTATTTAGATGTTCATGAAATGTTGAATTAATTTTGAAGTAATACAGTTTATCAATTCCTGACTTTTATATCTTGTAGTTATTTCAAACTCAAAGTTTTTCTAAATAAAAGATTCTCAGAGTAAAACCTGTATTGTATTAACTTTTTTATATTGTACTTTTAAGATTTTGTTTCTTCATGGATAAGGTTGACTTTTTTACTGGGACTTAATAACCAATTTTTTTTTATCTATTGCTTTTCTTTATTTGTTCATTTTAAAATATTTTTAAATGTATATTATAATTATATCATTTACCACTTTTCTTTTCTACTTCCAAACCCTCCCATGTAGATCCTACACTTGTTTTCTTTCAAACTTGTGGCCTATTTTTCTTTAATATATATATATATATATATATATATATATTCTAAATATATAAATACAACCTGATCAGTCTGTATAGTTATTTGTATGTATATGAGGAGTGAGTAAAAGGACTGACTAGTGATATTGAAGAGCAAGTTGGTGTCTTCTTCCCAGGGGAAGACTGTATCTCTCCTTCTTGGCATTCCTTGGTTGTTTAAGTTCTTTGCCTAAGGTTTAAACCATCTCTTTCCCTTTTCCATGTCAGCATGTCTGTTGGTGTTGGTGTTGTTCAGATCATATTTAGGCAGCTGTGTGATAAGACTTCATGACATTCCTATCAGACCTGTAACTACCTGTTCTGGCTCTTATAATATTTTTGCACCCTCTTCCACAGTGATCCCCGAGACTTAGCTTCCGGTGTTGTCCTGTGGATGTATTAGCTGGGACAAGGCTCTGCAACTCTGCATTTTGATAAGTTGCGATTTTCTGTAATGGTCTTTAACTTTTGCAAAGAGAAGTTTCTTTAATGAGTGGTGAGAACTGCACTTAACTTGTGAATGTCAAAACAGATGCTTAGATTGTTGTTGTGATTGTGTTGGTTTAATTCCCCTCCAAGACTTCGCTAGCTGTGGGTAGTTCGCTGTGCATGATTTCATTTCTTGTTGAGTGACCTTAAGTCCAACTAAAGAACTGTTGGTTGAAATATAGATATGAGTGCCAATATTGCACCCTTGGAGTTATTGTATTATGTTGGCTGTTGTTGTAGTAAGAGGCATATTAGCTGGTTGGTTGTTTCCCACATTTGGAAGTGGCACTTTATAGTACTATGAAAGCTAGTCTTCCTGGAAGAGGCTTGGAAGTCAGATCTGTCTCAGGGCCTCTGGATCCTGTGTCTGAAGTGTATGGTGCTCTCCACAATAAGAACATATCTTTCATATCCGTGAGGGAGGGGAGGACAATAAGGATAATAACAATATCCTATAATGTTTTTACAGTTTCTTGGATGGCCCTGACCAACAAATCAAAAGAGGGCTTCTCATGTTTGGTGGTGTTGGGGTTCTGTTATAGTCTTTGACTCTTGGGGTAAGCATTGTTAGCCCAGATGATACCCACTTACATGTATTATAGATATTGTTAGTTAGATAGTTCATAGTTCAATTTACTATGACTCTTTTAGAATTGGCTTTAAATATGCTGGGCAGCTTTTCCTTTGTACTTATCATATACGGTTGTTGAAAAATTATTACTAAAGTGGCATGCACCTTATTATATCTAAATATTAGAATCAATCAACGTAGCACATTCAACCTCAGAGTTGTCACCTCGGGGGTGTTTGTCTTGTCAGCACATGATTAAAACATCCTTGCAGTTATTTCTTGGGATCTTGCTGTGGTGTTGCAGAATTCTCTTAAGAATGCTCAAGCCGGGTGTGGTGGCGCACGCCTTTAATCCCAGCACTCGGGAGGCAGAGGCAGGCGGATCGCTGTGAGTTCGAGGCCAGCCTGGTCTACAAAGTGAGTCCAGGACAGCCAAGGCTACACAGAGAGACCCTGTCTCAAAAAACCAAAAAAAAAAAAAAAAAAAAAAAAAAAAAAAAAAAAAAGAATGCTCTTAGTGGTGTAAGATTTGACATAAATGCTGAATTAATCTATCCAGCCCGAGAATATAATTCATAAGAACAGCAATGCCATTGATTTAGCTGTAAAGTTAAAGGCCTTTGGTTTTTATTTCTATTATTATGATTTTCTACAGATGTAGTTGCACAGTTGTTGGAAACTGTGGGCTTTGAATCCAGACACACTCGTCCTGATGCTCCCTCCATATGTCCCTCTCTCAGTTCCTGCAAGTGTTAAATAGACTCAATAAAACATAGTAATTAGTACCAACTCTTTAAGTGGGTTACAGTGACGATCACAAGAGTTGGTGGAGCCTGATGAGGAGGAGGCATTCACCAAGTAGTACCTTCAGCATCCCATTGCTGGAACCATCCCAAATTATTGGTGCCACGAGCCTATGAGAGGCCTGTTCTCTCGCTTTTACTTGTGGTATTTTTCCCCTTTGCTTAATTATTTTAAAAAAGGTCTCAGGAAGCAATCCCCATCCTTTTAAAAAACACAACTCAGTGAAAGTAGGCAAGCAGTTTTACCTTCATGTTCTGACTCTGCTCCCTTTGGATTTCAACTGTTCTTTGCCACAAATCCATCAATTAGAAAACAGATTAAAGATAGTTTCAAGACAAACAAATACCCACTTTTCTATGTCTCAGGATTTAGAGTTTACTCTCACCTCCTTGCCCTCGGCACTTCCTTCATCAGGAAAACGAGTAAATATTTATAGCTCCATCAGGTTTAATTAGCATGCATTTAAAATGTCCAACAGTTGTAGAAGAATACCATGTTTAAAATTTTGTCAGCTCTCGAAGTAATAAATTATAGCTAAAACCCAAAATACAGCTCATAGACATTGGAATGCCACTAGACAGCATTTTTAACCTTTAACAAGAAGAAAACATTACCTCAAACTGAGGGTAATGTTCCAGAATTAATGACTTAAACAGATGCCCTCTATTATCAAATCATAGGCAACAGTATGAACACCACCAGTTGTTAGGTAGCTGAACACATTTTTTTTTTTTTTTGCCAATTTTCAGTGGTTTAAATTTTTACCCTTCTCAATTACCTGTTCTTTTTTACTGTTGGCAGGCCTACAGGGACCATTAAGCATGAAAAGAATTATGAATGTTAAATTTGAAGACGGCACTCCAAGGCCTAGAAAAGGAAATTGTAAACACTCTTACTTTTCTTTTTTCTTTTTTTTCACAAGCTTTTCTTTTTTTCCTTTTTTTATTATTAATTTATTCATATTACATCTCAGTTGTTAGACCATCCCTTGTATCCTCCCATTCCTCCCTCCCTCTCGCTTCCCCCCCATTTCTCCTCCCCTATGTCTGTGACTGAGGGGGACCTCCTCTCCCTGTATATGCTCATAGAGTATCGAGTCTCTTTTTAGTGACCTATTATTCTTCCTCTGAGTGCCACCAGGGGTCCCCATCCAAGGGACATGGTCAAATATGGGGCACCAGAGTTTGTGTGACACCACATGCTGGCGAGGATGTGGAGAAAGAGGAACACTACTTCATTGCTGGTGGGAATGCAAACTAGTACAACCACTTTGGAAATCTATCTGGCGCTTTCTCAGAAAAATGGGAATAGGGCTTCCGTAAGACCCAGCTATTCCACTCCTTGGAATATACCCAGAAGATGTACTACCACACAACAGGGACATATGCTCAACCATGTTCATAGCTGCCTTATTCATAATAGCCAGAACATGGAAACAGCCTACGTGTCCCTCAGTAGAAGAATAGATAAAGAAACTGTGGTACATTTACACTATGGAATACTACTCAGCTACTAAAAACAAGGAATTTCTGAAATTTGTGGACAAATGGATTGAACTAGAAATTATCATTATGAGTGAGTTCACCCAGAAGCAAAAAGAGTTAAATGGTATATACTCACTTATATCGAGACACTAGTCCAAGGGGTACGTTCCCATGAAAAACTACCTACCAGGAAAGTGGGTCAGAGGGGAGGACATCTTATTGAGACTTTAGGTGTGAGAAGCCTGGGATAATGAGGAAATAGAAGGATCCAGAGGGTCCTGGAAAACTACAGGCGGGTCTGTGCCCTGGGGTCCTCCTCAAACTATGGCACCAGCCAAGGAAAATATAGGCAGTAAATTTCGAACCCTTACCCAGACTAGCCAATGGATAGGACATTCTCCACCGTTAAGTGGAGAAGGAGATCTGACTTTAACACTCTTACTTTTCTGTAGAATATTTCCAAATTTCACAGCTAAATAATCAAGTAAATAGAAAATAAGAGAGCAGAGGAAAAAATGCAAAATAAACTTTTTATAAGGTGGTCAGGTAGTGTTATCATTACACCGTTCTGATCTAGGGCAACAGTGTCTAAATCACTCACTCCAGTACCAAACTTGGACTATGTGTGTGTTAGTCCCACCGGTTCTCTGGAGCAATATGTACCGAATAATGTGGCAGCTGACCTGAGGCGTTGGTTAAGAAACTGGAGGTGGCTGTGGAGGCAGCAGAGAAGGAGAGGCAGAGTTAAAAGTAGCCAACATTAGAGGATGTAAGACTGTTTTTATGGCATTTTGAGATTCCTGGATGAAGAAAGAAGCAGATCTGGGAAGTGGCAAAAAAGTGTGAGCCACAAGGGCTGGCATGTAAAAAGAGGCATGCGTCTGGATTGTTTACAAGAAAGGCTAAAGAAAATAATTTACGCAAAGAAAAGAAAACTAGTATAAAAGTAACAGACATTAAGTTTATTTTTATTACATGCTAGCTATAATATGGGGTCTGATGTCAGCAGTTTTGTGGGTATTGGCAGAGATAAAGGATTTAAAAGTAATGCCATCAAAGGAAATAGCCTCCATTTCTATCACCGACTTTGTACTCAAGTGTTTCTGTTATATAGAATTCAATGCATAGCACCATATGGAAAGAATTGTCCCGATTTTACTGTATAATAGACATCAAGGTGACACGTTCGTAACCTGAAGAATGTATCCAAATCAATAAATCTTAGGATCATGAGACTTTTACTTTAGATCTCTGCCTTTACTTTGGAGACTGACATCATCAAATCACTAGATGAATTAAAGATAGCCAGCACCTGTCACTGCCTTGAACTAACTCCTTCCCAAACCACACATTGCCTTTATCTGCTCATGGTGATCACATCTGCCCCAAGAATAATCACCAGCATTTATGATGCTGCTTATTGGCTGCAAATCATTCCGCCCCCTAATAAAACTCATCCATATTCAATTTGCCTATATGAGTCATACCACAGTGTCAGACAGAATATTAATATTTCAAGATATAATCAAAGAGAGATCAGAAAGCACAGTGAGGACAATTCACCAATTTAGAATTTCCTACTTATTCATTATAGGTACATTTTATTAAACACAGATGCTATGCCATGGTGCCTTCTTAGATCAGAAATTACTGGGTTGAATCCATCCTAAATGTTCAAGTCTTGTTTACCTGTATATAAAATCATGGAAGTCCTATAATATGGACCAAATTATAAATATTTTGAACACACCACATGCATATTAACATTTGAAGTATAATTATCTATCCTGAAATTTTCTCTAGACCGTTTGTTTGTGTAGAAAAAAAATGGCAGAATTAAAAAAAAGAGAGCGAGAGAGAAAAGAAAGAAGGGTCTACCAATACCTCACCCTAAACACACCCGATCTCATCTGGATAGAAGGAAAGAATGAAAAAGAAAAGAAGGAAGAAAGGAAGGAAGGAGGGAAGGAGGGAGGGAGGGAGGCATGGAGGGAAGGGTGGAAGGAAAGGAGAAAAGCAAAATTAGCTTTCTACATCAGCCATAGGAAATAGAATTAAACATCAAGGGTTAAAACGTCTCTCTGGTGTCTAGAGAAGAGGGAGACTACACAGATTATACCAGATAAAAGTCAACAAGTAGTTACACACCCCCACCCCATCTTTCTGCCTTCCTGAATCATGGGTGAGCCTAGGAGATTCTGAGTAACTAGTTCAAGGTGCTGTGTCATGACTGTACTCATATTCTTCACCCATAAAAGTCCAAGCACTTGAATCTAGCCACAACATATGTGATGTTATTACTTTCTAATTATTTTCTGTGTCTGTGGCTATAGCTATACCTATATGTGTTCAGTACATGTGGCTATAGTCATATATGTGTATGTTTGGTTTCCCCCTCTTCCCCTCCTCATTTCTTTTTCTGTCTTTCTTCTTTACATATGGATTAAATGTCCATTGTACGTCAGGCAATTACTCAACCTCTGGGGAAGACAGTGTACGAACGACAGAAATACGAATGAATAATGATGAGCAGCACAATAAAGTGGACTAGAGCCCTGAGGAGGCCGACCACAGCTGATGGTCCACACATACCCTAGCCCAAGGGTGGGAGGATTATAAAGCCCCAGCACAGGCATCATAAGGCAGCTGCTAATGACAAGATACTAATGCCACACACAGAATTAGACTAATGAGGCTGTGTTGCCATCATCATTCCTGTCTGTATTCACTAGGTTCAATTATTCTTCTGGCCAATCTAAGGTTTACTAAGTCAGGGTTAAATGATCTTGAAACCACACATCTTTATTAACTGATACCACGCAAAGTCAAGATTGAATTGTGTTGGCAGCGAAGTTATGATCTTTGAGGGTCAGACTACTGATCATTTTAGTGTTTATTGTCACATTTTTGCTGTTAATGAGTCAGTGTCATGACAAGCATCTCTGACCCATCAAAAAGAAGTGATCATTAAAAACTATAGCTTTGAAGTTCCTAAGACCTATGTCCTAATCTAAGCAGGAAAGAAAAAAGAGCACAGTATTCGACAACAATTTGTAAAAGAAAATTTGTACAAAGTATTTACATAACCAACAGAAGCCTCTGGAGGAAGGAGAAATTTGCAGGTAAATTAATGTGATGCATTCAAGGCAAAGCCGGGAGAGCTCTGGAAGGCTCCAAGGCACACTTTACAATGAATAATTCCATCAGAATTATGTGTGCAAATTAGATCAATTAAAGTAGAAGATGCTCAGTCACATACTGGCCTAAGAGTTAACAGTTGTGGGAATAGAGCTGAAACCAGCTGAAATTGTGGAGCACATTCCGGGTGAAAAACAGTAATTCCTATAGGAACAAGAGCAAATGAAAGTGTTATTTATTTTCTCTCTTGTTTTCGCATTTAACTTGATCCTTTAGAAAGGAAACCATGCATACATTGCTTGGATTTTTCCACATTTAAATTATTCTTGAACAACAACTAGAGTTCCAGCAACAGTAACAGAAAAATCAATGACAAAATAAGCATTCTGTCTGGAACTTAAAATGGCCAGGTGGAAGTGAGTTGAAAGTGATGACCTTAGTTTTATGGCCATTTAGGAAGATCACTTAATTTTCTATGTTGTTAGAGTTTTTGCTATACTCACTAAGCGATTGCAGGAGAGGAATGTGAAAAAAAAAAAAGAACATGCTGTTTCAGGATAAAATACATGTAAGAAAATCCAATGCATAATCATGTCGTAAACAAAGCTGTTTTTCTCTCTTATAACAAACGTTTTTACTCACAGCACTTCCTTTCCAGGATCAGTACCATTTTGGGTAGATGCTTCCTTATACGTGCATCTTAAATTTTAAGTGACATGAGAATAATATATTCATTACAATTCCATCAACATTGCTGTCACTCAATTTTTTAATATTCGCCAATCTACATGAATATATTATTTAAATTTTTATTTCCCTAAATGCTAGTAAGGTTGAATAAAATTTTGGGATCACGTCTATTTACGGTGCCACTATACAACTTGTTCACCCCTTTCTTTTGCTATTTATCACAATGTTTGCCCCTTTCTAGTGGGTTTTTAGGAATTTACATATAACAGATGAAACCCTTTGTTCTTATATTGCAAATATTTCAGACTGTCTATATCTTTTATTATATTACGACTAAAGTTTGTCAATTGAACGTCCTAATATTTGAAGCAGCCAAATTTACTAAAAGTTTCTATTTCAAGGACATAAGCACAATCATTCATTTTTTTCTTCCATTATTTTCATTGTAATGCATTTTACATTCAGACATTCAACCAGTCAGAATTTAATATTGTAAGCATCATGCAGAAGAATGTAACCACTTTTCCTCAAAATGGTTAGATAAATTTTGGGAAGCGTTTATTGCATGATCTATTATTTCTCCATTGATATGAAATGTTTCATTTATCATGGTCTAATGTCCCAAATATTCTCAAACTAGTTTCTTTATCATTTATTTAATTCTACTGATGGATTTTCTTACTCTCTAGCCAGTTCTACAAAATTCTAATGACACACTGTAAGATATTTAAACTTTTAGCATGGAAAATTAATCTTTGTACTTTTTTAAAAAGTTTTTTTTAGCTAACATATGTTTACTATTATACATTAATTTTAAAGTTAGATTTTAATTGCCGTAAAATCACATTAAGATTATTTTTGGATTGATTAAATTCATAGGTTAACAAGGTAAAAAGTGACTACCCACATATTGAGTTTATACATATATGATTGTCCTGTACCTTCTAGCATCTTTCAGTGACATTCTATCTTTTTATATGAATTAAAACACATAAACAGATTATAGTCCTAAGCTATTTTTAAAAAATTTTGTGTCTAGAAAAAGAGGAATTTTTAGTATAGTTTATAATTGGTCATGCAACCTTTAGATGGATCTATAAGTTTTGTACATGCATGGCACTGTCTTCTGACTTGCTCTAATTTTCTCTAATTGGCTGTAATTAACCCAGTGGTTTGAATGGGTCAAAATAAAGTGAGAAGCTTCCTGTTTGTCCTGTACTCTAGAATATCATGTGTAAGTTTGGAATTCCATGTTCCTTGATGACTCAACAGACATGACCTATGAAGACCTTAGAGCTTAGTAACTTTGGGAGCTGAGGAATGACTTTAACTGCAGCGTCATTGTGTTTACTGGGCAATTCAGCTGTCCGTTCCGGCACTCTACTTATATTGTCCTAGTTTTTAGTTAGTTAATTCTTTAAATGTTTTCTATACATCTTTTCATGTTATTGACAAAATATTGTTCATGTGACCTGTACATTTTACTGTTAGTACTGATCTATATCTGTATTTATTACTATTTTTTTCTATTTTGCCTTCCATAATCCAACTGGCCCGGCAGTGCCACTGGTGATGGTTTTTATTCTTGAAACCTCTTTTTTTTTTTTTTTTATGTAGTTACATCCTAGAAGACTATTATTCTTGCAGTAGTTATTTCTAATTAAACAAGATATAATTTAATATGCTCATACTATTTAAGCACTAGCTAAATCGTTTTTCCTCAGCAAGAAATTGATTGCCTCCTGCCTCTTCATCTCTTTCTTCTATATCTCATGCTGCTATTGTTTGGATTTTTTTCCCCCAAATGCTTATAGAAAATTACTTTCAAAGAGCACACAGATGAGAAAAATATGTTATGCAAAATCATATGATCACAAATGTTACAGTGCCATCTCCCAGATCAACAAGATGGACTGTGAACCTCCTTCCTCTGCTTTTCTTTCATAAAAGGAAGCCAGAGAAACATGAACAGTAGATGGTTCAAAGAAGATACAGTCTCATCAATTTTTTTTCTTCTAGCATAAAAGAAACAAACTCCATCAGGTGGCTAACACTCCACTTATAAATAAACGGGCTAAATTTTGTGCTTACTTAGAATTAAAACTAGTTTTTACTAGTTCCTATAAGCCATTTCTTCTTCCTACTCCTTTTCTGGTATTTGCTCTTCCCTATCCAAGCCCTACAGTATGTCTGTGACAAGAGACTTTCCATTTTCACTTTCAGCATCGTTGTACGACTTGTGTTTTAGCACCTTCTGAATCGAAAGGTCATTAGCTGCAGGAAGTTCTGGGCTCCATGTAATGTTCCACCAACTCTCTTAAAACAACAGAAAAGCAGTTGGTTTAAAAAACAAAGGGACAGAAAATCACGGACAAATCTGCTCTGAGATGAAACTCTGAAGCTACTAAACTCTCCCATAGTCTATGAATAATCAATCAGAAATGTCTTTCACCCTGCCAAAAATCCTGGAGAGATTAGAGAGCCACAGTAATACTGGCTTGCTCCTTTCTCCTTATTGATTGTACATGCAAGAGTCTTACTTGAATATTTGAATTGCAAACAACCTTGGTTATTCACGGATGCAGAGTAAATTATAACTTCAGTAAGAATTTGTTAATATTGAAAATTAATCGAATCTATAAATACTTTTCAGCAGATTGCAAGATAGTTTAACTGATCAGTCAGAAAGTCATAGTTAGCATGATCGACAATATTTTTAAAAAATCATAGATATTTATGTTTGACAATACATGTGACGGATGCATGAAAGCTGCTTCCTGAACTAGACGAGGGCGCTAGACAATGGCAGGGAGAGTGGGGAACACAGAGTTAGCACATGTGCTTTGTGAGGCTCACCTTTTTCATGACTCAGAAAGATGCAGTCAGGAAGTTTGTCATTGCTGTGCTGAACGCTGCCTCCAGGTAAGCCTTGTTCCAAAAGAATAAATATTTATTCAAAATGCAGTCACTCTTAGACTCTAGAATCGGCTTTTATCAAAACCAGTGGCACGTCTCTGTACATTTTTCCCTTTCTGGTGACATGAAATAAATATTTATACACCAAGAGCCTATATGTGTCCAAATATGGGAATGAAAGATGAAAACAAAAGCTGTATAGATGTTTCTTATGTTCACAGTTTCCATTCTGTGCCCACAATGCTAATTAAAAGCAAACAGAACCAACAAAAGGTAACAGGAGGCCGCATTTCCCACATAGTCACATAAAAGAAGTTATTAGAAACATGGGGTAATTTAAAGACATTTTTGTTTCTTTATGTAGGAGGTACTTAACCAAAATTCATTTCTTTTTCGAAAACACGTTTCTAAAGCACAAAGACACACTGGCGTGTTACATTTAGAATTCTGGCACTCCTGATTGCTGTGCTGCTTTACATAATTAAAAGACCATTGAAAATAAAAGTAGTTTACACTCATTCGGTTAACTCTAATTGAGCAAATATTATGCAGATGTTGTACCAGGTGCCGGGAAGATGACTAATTATGGTTCCTGCCCTTAGGGAGTTCACAGTCCATGTCAGAAGTGCACAGACAGGTTCCTGATGGCAATAGAGGTAGCAAGAGAAGCGCTCTGTGCTACGTGGACACCATTTATTGATTAAGAGTCTGTCAAGCACTCCGTGTAGCCAGAGCTCGTGGTGCGCAGTGGGCGGATGTTACAGAAGGCGAGCTACAGGGTTCATCTCACAGAGAGAAATGAGTTACTTATTCTCCAAAGCTTCGTTTAGCACAGGTATGCAAAAATGTCAGCAGTAGTTAGTACCTCTGCTTGTGGAATTTCTTGCAACAATTTAATTTTTAGTTTTTATCTATCTGGTAGTGTTTAGATCAATAAACATGTTCCAAGACTAAATAAAGTTCATCGTTATTTCGGAGTTTTGTTTAAAAATGAAACACACACACACACACACACACACACACACACACACACACTGAATTGCAACTTTTCCAAGTGTTTTATAGGTACAAAGAAAAACCTGAAGTGGCAGAACATGTTTTCTATCAGACTTCATTGGTCTGGATGAATTCTGCTCTTCCGGAGGCTTGGTCAGCCATGCACCCAGAGGTCTGCATTTTGTGCAAATTAAATTATGTCTTGTCACTCTTTGCATGATAGGACAGTATAGCACAGCGTAGTGTGTATAGCATCTTAAAGTATTATGGTATAGTATAGTAAGTATAGTACAGTACAGCACAGTATGTATACTATAGCCTAGGAAATATAGTACAGTATAGCATAACACAGCATGTAGAGGATAGTATGTATACTACAGTAAGTAGGGTGTAATATGGGAAGTACAGTAGAATATGCTATAGCATAGCATAGCATCGTGTGTATAGCATAGCGTCACATATACAGTAGAATATAGTGTAGCATAGTGCATATGGTATTGTAAAGCAAAGACATAGTATAGCTAAGTGTATTTGAAATAGTAAACTGAAAGAAAGCATTGGGTCACGGTAGACCCTGTGCATCCTCAATCCAGTGCACCAGCTGAAGGTCTTTTTTCTCAGGTAGTCCCTCTGTGCCTCACATGTCCTGCCTCTGGCTCTAGTGTTCTGAGACCCCCTATCTTTCTCTCCTTGGCAGCCTCTACAGTCCAATAGTTACATATTGCTAAATACTTAACTCACTGCATTATTCTTCCTTGGGTCCATTTGCTTTTGTGTGTAAAACAAGAGAATTTTCCACATAGTAAAATGCAGATGTCTGTGTGCAAACTAAAGAATTTCTATCCAGGAGCCACTGAAGAGCAAGGAAATTGGGGTACCACCTGTGGGAAGAGAACTCGGGTGTGCTGTCTCGCCTCCTCTTGCTACAATGTGACAGCTGTTTGCATCTCAGGAATGCCTCCAGGGCAAGCAACTGATTTTTTCCAGTGGAAAAATCTGTAGAACGTGTTCATTTTATTCTTAGTATCTCTGTCCCTGAGGGTCATTTGCCGTAATACCCAGTTATAGCCACCGAGACACTCCCGCCAAGGCTACAGGCCAATTATTTCAACTTTTCACAGTGATTTTTGGTGGTATTAATTGCCTATACTGTTTGCATTTTACCTTACACATCTCTCTTGTAAGGCAGCTAAGTGTGTACAATGCTTTATCATCACTGCGAGTATTAAGCCCCATCTCTGTAGTCAGTTTTATCAAAATAAATTTTATTTACATTAGTAAACCAAATTTCTCTTGCCTTTCTAGTCTATAACTATAAAAAAAAAATTATAGTTTCTTTAATGGCTTTATTTATCACTCAAGATGGTCATTGTGCTCAATTAAAGGGAATCCAGGCATTTTAATCACGTTGCACTTTATGCACATGGCACGCTGGCACATCCTCCGCTCATCTCAGCTTTTCCTTCTCTTCCCACGAACCACTGCCTGCTCCACTGCCAGCCACCGGCTAATGGAAGATGCCGTGCTTCAAGCTGCTACACTTCCCCTCGATGCCCGCCCCAAGCCTCCTCGAAGTGAGTGATGTGTGGGGTGAAGACTGGCTCTTGGGTGTGTGTGGTCTGCGTGTGGAAGTGCCTTACTTCTTTTATATCTAAAGGCAAGAAATGCATAAAGTACATAAATTTGTGGTCCATGTCTGATAATGCATCAAGAGAGGAGGCTAATAGGTAGAAGGCTAAGAAATGTCCTAGGAATTTAATGACGGAAATTATTAAGGAAGATTATATTAATCCTTTACCTTTGCATGAAAACAGTGCTAGTCTGTGATTGTTCTTTCCATAGTCAACTTGGAAATGTTTTATAATATTGGATTAAAGGTTATGGACATCCCGGACTAGTAGGAAACTTGATAATCCTTGGATTTAGTTTCCCCTTAGGATGCCTTGTAAGGTGCTTCCCTGCTGCCGTTTCTGGCCTGCATGCAGTTCACTGGAGGCTCTGTTTTCTGTCCAGTAACACTTCTGGATACACACATTCTAGAGCTTCCACAGTGCCCTTTCTGACTCAGTTTTCATCCTGGAGGTGCTGCTTTTCAAGGTGACTGTCCCAAGGCCTTTCAGTTCTGTCCAGGGTGATCTTGCCACAGTCCTCCAAAAAGAAAATCTTACCGCAACATTCTCATCTGACACAGCTTTCAGTCTGTGGTACCTGATGTGGGGTTTGTCTGAGTGTAACATCTGCCATTGCATCTAGAATGAGATTAGTTAAACTCAAGTCAATTCATTTTTTATTTCCCTTCCATCTGATACGAGATATATACAGGACCTCCCTGATAGAAATCCTAGTGCCCAAAATCTTATTAAAAATTTATAGAAACAGTCAATAAAGTCTTTGCCAAGATACAATAGTTAGGAAATCTTGAAGAAATATACTATGATTTTATCTTGTGTTATATTCCTTCACCGGAATGTTCCAGTAGTGCTGTCAGTTGTGAGAGCAGATAATAAATACATGGGTTTATGGTCTTTCAAATTGTACATTAACAGGACTTGAAAAGTTTCTATTATATCTCAGCTCCTCAGATGATAAAATCTAATCCTGTGTGGGGCCATGGATGGGGAGAGGCTGCCAGAACTTTGGCAATAGTAGGAGGCTTTGGAATGCACAGTCCCTAAGAATTAATTCAGAGTCAAAAAGTAAGGAAGCCAAGTTTTTGCAGCGCTCCTCTGTGCTGTAGTATATAACTTCACTGCCACCTTGGTGCTGAACACACAACATATGCACTTTGTCCTGTATACGGGATCACAGCATGCAACCAATTGCATACTGCCTCAAACACCTTATCTCACATTCAAGACTACTTACAGTCTTGCATGATATACATCAGTGGTTTCCAAGACCTAGCCGACGAACATGACACTCTCCACCGTTGAGTGGAGAGTGAGATCTGACTCTCACACGAACTCTGGTGCCCCTTTTCTGACCATGTCCCCCGGATGGGGAGGCCTGGTGGCACTCAGAGGAAGGATAGCAAGTTACCAAGAAGAGACTTGATATTCTGAGAGCATATATAGGGGGAGGAGGTCTCCCTCAGTCACAGACATAGGGGAGGGAAGAAGGGGAGAAATGGGAGGGAGGGAAGAATGGGAAGAAACAGGGGAAGGGCTAACAATCGAGATGTAATATGAATAAATTAATAAAAAAATAAATCAGTGGTTTTGTTCTATATACAAAATTTTTAATTATGGAAAACAAGATATTTTTATCTTTCTTCCACATATAGGCATTACATTTAGCACATTTTGAGTTGTTTTGCAATAACAGTTTAATTTAAAAAGTTTGCTGTTCAAGTTGTCCATTTGAATTTTATTTTTTTAAAGTCATTTAATTGATTTTTTTTTCCCTGAGGTTTAGGTCAGAATTTCCAATAATTTCTGAGCTGGCCCTAAAAACACTTTGGCCATCTTCTACTACGTGTTTATGCAAACTGGCATTCTCAGCATTGATGATTATAAATCAGAATACTGATGATCTCTGAAGAGCTGTGGACCAGTTGTACACCCTGAAGTACCAAAGGAAACAAGTGCATCCTGTCACTTCTGAAAACTTGTTTTTTCTTTAATAAGTGATAAAATTCCTTTCCTCGGTTTAACTTTCTGGCTGAAACTTAGCATTGGTTGGCACAGGCTAGCAGAGAACTGTAACACATACTGCAAAGTCTACGGAGATGCTGTTTCATGGCCACATTCCGGACAGTTACATGGCTTCCAGTCCTATTATTGAAACATAGTGTATATATCAAGACATGCTAAACACAACAAACTGCGTTAATTTTATTTTTCAAAAGAGTTTTCTTATGACTTACAGTAAGCAAATGCTTAGTTTGTGCACCGCTTTATATTTAAATTTCCCCGGTGAGCAGAACATGTCTAGGAAGCCTGCAGTTAGTCAACTGGCTTCAGTATGCTTTGTGCTTTCTTAACCTTTATACTGACATCTCTGGATCTGAGAACCAACCATCATTGTGGACTAATGTCTTTGGCAGCTCAGCTCAGTGCCTGCTTGGGGACCACTTGGGCTGGGGGCACTGCTATGTGCTTTTTATGATAGTTTGCTGCATTTGCATCCTAACTCCTGAACTCTCCCTCACCCCATTTCTCACTTCAAAAAGTAAAGGCATACAACACATTTTCCATATAAAAGTTAAATAGTTATCCAATAATGTATATGTCAACACACATGTCATCTTTCAGAAACCAGCCATTTAGACAGTTGTTCTGCAGTGGGTATACGTAATGCAGTGCTATTATTTTTCTGGTTGCTGGAAAGGGTGAGTCATCCTATTTGGTAATCACAGTTTGCTGGTTGTCAAGAAGGCAAAAAACACATCTTAAATACTGCGTGATATTGCTTAGCCCTCTTGCCCCTCCTTGTCAGTGCCACTGCTGTGTCTCCTGAGAGATCCAATATGTTAGGGCATGTCCATTGGAAATTGAAGCTGTATAATCTATTACAATGCAAAATAGAAATCTGCCTCATGCTGTGGGTAGCATCGAAATAAGCTTGTTACACTTATAAAGATCGCTCTGATAAGAGGCGGTTGGCCAACATATGGGCACTGATGAGGCCGTGCAACTCTCATTTAATTTATAGTTACAGCGTCCACCTTTGAGGTTTAACTACCTCTTCAATGGTATGTTGCTGCACCTGTTCAGTGCTACTAATTCCAGAGCTGATTTCTTTTTTACCCTGTAGAATTACCCAGAGAGGCCAATTAAGGGTTGGAGGAGGGGAAGCAATTCCCAAAAATAAAAATGTGCTGTGTTTTAGACATTCCAAGACTGAACATAAGGAAAAATGAATGCATCTTTGAATTTGCTACTGTGATTTAAAATCTAATGTTGTATAGCCACTAAGATTGAAACATACATCTGGACACTTTTAATAAGCTTTGTAAGTACATTCCATGTAACTAATTTAGATATTTGTAAGGCTTGTTCTGTATGGGCTAATGGTTATGTGCAACTCTTCTCTCTTCCCCAGAGAAAAAGGGGTTTCATGTCTCCTGACTTCTATGTTGGCTGGAGATGGATTCCCTCATGGCTGCTTTCTCTCAACGGCAAGAGAAAGACACAGAGAGTCTGTAGCACACAGGTGCCAGTATGACTCCAGCAGCCTCAGAAGTGTTCATGTCTGAAAGTTCATCCAGTCGGTACTAAAATCTCTAAGCTCTCTCTTGGAGGAAAATAGAGACTTTTTTTCCCACCTTTGTTTTAATCTGAAAAGTACAAGTTATTAAATTTTCAATTAATTTATTTTTCTGTTAGGCTTTTAGGACAATGTGCAAAGGCAGCTAGAAAGGAAGTTAAAATTCTAGGTAAGTTTTGTGAACCCTAAAAAGTTAAAAAATTGGAATGAACATACAAATTAGAGTAAGTGAACTAGCTGTGTTCATCTAAATTTCAGTTACGCCTATTTGTGATTTAGGTTTTTTCAAGGTTGTGCTGTTTTCTATTTACTGTTGTATTGAAATTCTTAAAAAGGAAGTCTTTCATATCCATGACCTCGTTCAATTATTGTGGCAACCTTTGGCACTCTGGAATTAAAGCTCACTAATTACAGAAGATACTGCATAATGTTTCTGCTTCTATTAGAAAGAATTCATGAGCTCTAATTGCTGGATGCAACTATACAAATTTAATTTAGATAGAACTATAGCATATTATGGATCTAATCCTCAATTATGAGTCAGAAGCGCGGCTACATTAAAAGGAGGCCTGACCAAATAGATAAGTTCAACTACATGATTCAGAGCTACTCCATTCAGCTGCCTAATTTCAGCTCCTCAAAGAATTGTCCTTTATGCTACCTCAGTCATCCAACGCTGATGTGGGCTTTCACTAGACTAATAAGCTCAACATTCTTTGTTTCAGTCATGAGACAGAGTGAACGCCACGATGCTTTGTAAGCTTCACAACCTCGAGTTTTCAAATGGCTCCAGTCTTTTTTTTTTTTTTTTTTCCTTTGTCTTATTTGTTTCCTTCAGGGAAAGCCACACATCTCCCTGTTACCTAATCTCTTCCTTGGGGTATTTCCAAACCTCTGTCTCTGTCTCTGGTCTCTGTCGTCTCTGTCTCTTCTAGGAACTCCTTGTCACCTGCATTCCTTCTAGCTGATGGATGGATGGCTGCTCTGAGTCTGAAACAGGTGAATCCACTGAAGTCACCTTCAAGAAAGCGTTCCAAATCAAATGCTCATCGACGTCCCTCTCAGTCTCCCTCATCTTAAAATAAACAGTGGAAAAAGAAATCTTTTGACCACATACTCAGCAGAAAGGGAAACTAACTGTGCCCCACATGAGGAGGCAGGAATTTTGTTAAGGCATCATGTCTGTTTCCTGTCAGCATGTTTGTTGGATTAAAGATGCCAAGGGGAAGTGAGGTGCATCTGGGAAGGAAGTCCTGCACACAGCTTGCTGGGAGTGCTGACTTGTCTTAGAACCCACCTCATGGTGGAGACTTTCAGGCTTAAGGCAGGAGAGTGGCAGGGGAGCTAATAGTTTGCAAGTGCTCAAGAAAGTATTTTTCTATCTCAGTCCAGTGTAGTTGAGAAAATCCCTAGGAGACAGATTGAACACGATGGGTATGGCCATTCTGAGAAGCAGAGACAAAGAACGCAGGCCTCAAAGCATGCTTGCAGAAACCCTGGTAGCTTAGCAATTAGCAGTAAGATTAGTGAACGTTTTGTGTCTTACCTCCCGTATTATTCTTTAGGGTTCTCATTTTCTACTGGATATTTATAATTTGCAGTAATAATTTATGAGCAGAAGTAAATGAGACATGGAAATAGCCTTTTGGGACACATGAAAGTGGGAAACTGCATAACTATAGTTTGAAAAGGTCATAAACACCAATTAAAATGGTACAAAATGTTCTGTCAACTACAAGAAAAAACCACGAGAGCCTTAGAATGACAAAGCCGAGCCTCTTTCACTGTATTGGGTCGGCTGGACAAGTCACGGCCGAGGCTGGGATGACTTTCAATTCCTTGAAGCAGCTGAAGATGACTGAGTCTCTCTCCATCCGTCGCTCTCTGGAGACATGCATCACTACGTAGCCCAGGTGGCCTTGAACTACAGAGCCTCCTCCTTCACCCTCTAAGCAGCTAGTATCACAGACAAGCTAGTATCGTAGGCAACCACCATCATGCCTAGATCTCTCTATAGTATGAAGGAGCTCCACCCTCTACAAGGGGGATGGCTTTTGCTGGTCCTGAGGAAAAACAGAAGATGTTCTAGAAGAGCAGGCTTTCCTGCAGATCTTTGGCTCTTCCATCTCAATCTGAAACGTAGAGGGGGGAGGGGGGGAAGCAAGAAAAAAGGGAGGAAGGAAATGACTATGAAGATGAAGAAGAAATTAGGCCTTGTAAGTTTGTGTTTGCTGATGGGAGAATCGAGGAGAGCGGCCTCAGAATCGAGGTCAGAGAAGCGTCGCTGGTAAACATTGTACCGGGAGGAGAGGAAGAGACACATTGGTGGCCTCTGGGCAACTGGTCAAGCTGATGCTTAGTGTTCCTGGGGGAGCCTTTCCGACCAGCCCCGCAGAGGAGGCAGCAGCGCTCTGACAGCTCTGATGGAGAAGTTGGTTGTTTTGTTCCAGGAGCCTCATTTCCTGGGGATGAATTATAAATGCTCCCCCCCCCCCTTTTTGTTGTTTTAAAATAGGCCTGTCTTATCAGAAAATGTGTTAATTAAGTTATCGTCCGTTGCCTTATTGCTGGTTCTACACATTTGATAGGGACAAATTACTCTTCAGAAGCTGGCTTTCAGGGTGTCGGGAGTGGCTAATTGAATCCCGCCAAAGAGCAGCAGGTTGGGAGTAGGGCTTAAAGAAGAACAAGGAATGCTTAGCTTCAAGGAAGACAGGCTTCTGCCCACAGTGGATGGATGCTCTCACTTCTTCCCTTTCTCATCTCAAAACCAGCATGATGCCATCTGTCTATTTCTCCAACGTCACGCCTCCAGGTGGCCCTCCTTCAAAGTCATTCTGCTGGTCTCCCAGGCCCGGTCCAGGCAGGACAAACTTAACCTGCATCCTAGCATACTGGAATGTGGCACTTGGAGGGTGAAAATAATAGCTGAAGGCTCTATCCTCTCAATCTATGTCCCACTCACTACTAATGCAGGCAAGTTACCTGCTATGTTCAAGGGCCATGTGGGAACAAGGGTTGAGGGTGATCCTCATCTTGGTAAGCCAGCAAGTAGTTCCAGCAACGTTAGTAAGCATGGCAAAAGAGATGAGACAGGCTGGGAGGAGGGCTCGCTCTGAGTGACTGAAGTGGGTGGTGACCAGTCACTCACTTTGTCTTGAGTTCCTCTCCAGATGTGTAGTGCACAGCTGCCCTGTTGGGGGCTCTACAGCTATTCCTGAAAAGGGATATGCAGTGGTGTGATTCTAAAAGAGCCAGCTGGCCAGCACAACACTAATGGGGAGAAAAGTAGGGTTTTTGACACACAGATAATGTCTTGGAGAGCAATCTAGTCTGAAAAGAGTGAGGAACAGCCCGGAGACATCCCATGCTTCCCTTTCGGTGCTCAAGTTCCTCTGTTCACTGTCGACCATCCATATGCTGTCCACATACAATCAGGGTCTTTGAGGGTGTATTTCTCCATAGGAAGTTATTGTAAATAAGACTTACTCAATGAAAACAGTCTTTACTTTGGCATTGCTCACAAAGCCTATCTTCTTCCTTGCCTTACACCCATTTTCTGATCCCTTAACCATCTTTAGATAGAATTATGTGCATCTTCAACTTTCTTGGATGCCAGATGAAACTTTTAACAGTGTTTGAGGAAGGGGACAGGGAAGACATGAAGCCCAACAATCCATGATATGGCCTTGGTTTTAGAACAAAAGGTAGTGCCTTCCCCGGCACCCTTCACTTGCACTTTCTTGTGCTTGCTTACTTTCTCTTGTACCTTTGTGAAAGTTCTTTCCAGATGGCTTTTCTAGTTATTTGACAACAGCTTTCTTATCTTCTAAGCACCCAGAGAGCACTTTGTCTACTTTAGAAAAGAAAGAAAAAGTATCTGTTTTCCGGTCTTATTAAGCAGCATATAACTCTATGGGGGAAAAAAAAAAACACGAGAAAGCATACAGAGGATCTTCCAGAACCTGAAAGTCTCCTGGAAATTAAGGGCCATTAGTGTTTTTCATGACATCAAAGAGTCGCCCACACACTGAAAATGTACTGTTTCCTCAGATGGGACAGAGTAGGCCCTTAATGCAAACTTATTTGCTTCTGAGTTTATCATAGGAATCAAAGCAAAAGAGCGAGGAAGCCAGAAGACAGAAGAACAGAGGCTTCAGATTCTTTCATCTTGCACTGCTTTTTGAAAGGAAAAACTTATGATGCTGCAAGAGACTCAGAGTCTCTCTGCTTTAGGGCTCGCTGTTACCTGAGTGATTTACTTAGAATGCCTCCCCTTTAGTTCAAGGAGGTGGACGCAGCCACCAGGTGTCACTCTTGCTAACCTGGCTCTGCACCCAGGAGACCTACCGCAATTACAGAGGTGTAATTAGAATTTTTCTTATTTTTAAAATAAGTTTGTTGGGAGAGGTACGTTTTGACCATCGTTATGAGTTGCCGTCTTCGCTTCTAACGGAGTAATTCTGGCTCATTTTTTTTTTCTCACATAAGTCTTCAATTCCTTACCTGGATATTTCAAAGAAACAGCAGTGTCTGTTCTACTAGGTAATTGTCAGCATTAAGCTAGAGAACTTTGATTTGATTTGGTTTTTACAAAGATTTCCTTAAATGACAAAGTTGCATGGTGAACAGGCTGAAGAGATGGCTCTGTTTGTAAAGTGTTTGCTGTGCAAGGTGGTGGTGGTGGTGGGGACCTGAGTTCAGATTCCCCAGAATCTGTATACAAAAGCTGGGTTCAACATACTCTCATAATCCTAGTGTTGGGAGATAGTGTACTGACTGACTGTTGGCAAGCTAGTCCAGCTGAAGGGATCCGCCAAGCTCCAGCCTCACAACTCTCTGTCTCAAAAAAAAAAAAAAAAAAAAAAAAAAAGAGTTTGAGAATGATTGGGAAAGAGACCAGATGTAGGCTTCTGGCTTCCACATGCACCAGCATATTTAAACACACATGAACACAGGAACAAGTATATATACAAGCACACACACACACACACACACACACACTCACACACTCCGTCACTCACGTGCACATGAGAAGGCAACTGAAAGCTTTATCTCTTCTCCTTCATTTGGAATTCCAGGCTTTAGGTATGTCTCTAAATGGAGTAAAAGTGTCAGCAGCCATGCCCCTAGACAATATTCAGGAAAAGCTGAGGAGCATCACCTCTAACTATGGGGTCATGACATTAGGGTCACCTAAAAAGCTCCAAGATCTTCCACTGCAATGACACCTATTTCATTTTATTTTAAAGCAAAGTTCATCATGCTTTTGGAGTATTTATCTACTTATTTATTTGCTTATTTTTGCCAAGAATATGAATATTTTAGTTAACATCCAGACCGGAAACTTTGGTATAACTTATTCATCACATCAAATGCAAAAATAAAAACTCAGAAAGTAACATTTGGCTTCTAAAAATTACATCCCATAGTTGGTTGAATGGGTCTTGTGTGATACTCAGGTTGCGATGGCTAACGCCACTTCACAAGACTCAGCTGCCCTCTTTTCTTGCTTGGCATTGAGAGATGTCAGGCTTGCAGCCTGTCATCAATCACAGTGGGACTACTTCACCATAGAAATGGGCCAACACAGCAACCCTGCTTTCTCTCTGAATGCCGGCATACCTGCAAACCTCTTTAGAATCTAGATATCCAGATCCCAACTCCGTCTTTCCGTGACTTTTTAGTTTCTACGTTACGTTAAAGCTGCTTCACTAGAGAACAACTGAAGGCCGTCATATTAGTGCCACCCGTGGAGTTCTGTGAGCCAGTCCAGCCGTGCACTGCCTTGCTTAATCCAGTACTTTCCATTTAGGCAACAAAGCTCTGGAGCTATGAAATCACTTGTTCATTCAGACTGGACCATTCGATCTCTACTTTCTATGGCCAAGATACAGTGTAAACATGGAACTTCCATAAAGTTCATGTTACTGTCTTTGGAGGGAGAAGCAGATTGCTTACCATCAATGTGAGGAGGAATTTCTGGGTCGCATTTGTGCTCCAACCTGCCAGGCCACAGACAACCAAATCACAAGATACATGAGGAACATTTGCTAACTGCCTAGTGTGTCTTCCAGTGCAGTTCTTATACCAAAGCTAGCTTCAGGGGCCAGAATAAATCCAGTGTCTCATCTATCCCACAGCTGACGCCAAGGTGGCTTCTTTTCTAGATTCATGCAACTCAAAATGTAGGTTTCTGGTGACCTCTCCCCCGGGTGCTTTACAACTGATATTAAAAGTCTCATTGTCTCACATATGCATATATATACACAACACAGACGTCCACTCCTCATTGTTGAGGAGTCTGTGTTTCAGACTCTTCTTGGCTACCTACCCACTCAATGCCTAGCACAGTGTTAGACTTCCTTAATTGCCTGTCCTACTCACCCAGCACATAAATTCGAAATCTACTGAGGTGTAATAGCATCAACATACCTGAACAGCTGATACTCACCTGCTGGGCCTTCAAATATCATCTGCTGTCCCACGAGCCATTCAGGCTTCCTCCAAACAAAAAGCAAGAAAAGTAGAAATGATCTGCCTAGGCACAGACACTGCTAGACAAGATAGCACACCAAAACTAAGGATGAAACACACTTTGAGGGAGGCCTATCTCACTCTGCTCAAAACCCACACTTCCTAGACACAGGAGGTAGCCAGGGAGGTGTCCCGTGTCTGGTTGGGCCATGTTATATGAACTTGCTGGGAGAAACAGTGTTGCACTTACCATAAACGCAAGGCAGCTCATTTCCTGTAAAGATTTCAATTTTCATTGGAAATTAAAGTTTTAATTGTGCATATGCCTTTTCTATCTGGTATTTTAAGTTTTCCCTCCCATAGATAAAACAGCAATAATAAGTTCTCTTACTTTTAACAGCCTAATTTGAAATGTTTTTGCCTCTACTACGAACTCCATTTGAAAGAAAAATCTTGGCTGCTCATAAAAATCCAGTTTGAATGAAGATTCCAGACCCTTCTGCACTTGTGAGTTTTTATCATTTTCCTTTAGATTTGCAAAGCAGCTGCTCTCTTTCTGTGACATTTGCTGTGAATAAGGCCCTGAGAAACAATTTTGCTTGCTTGCATGTGAGCCCCTCTCCTCTAAGAAGTATATCTTCTTGGCATATTGCAGACTTCTGCTGAACAGCTCACTGTGACATCTTTTCCTACTGGTTGTCATGAATGTGCCTCATTCTTGTGACACTGCCATGTCGGAGACTAGCATTAAGCACTGGTAGCTTCCGAATTCAGTATGGCAGAGGACAAGGAAAGAGCCTGGACGCTGGACTTCAGTGGGTCCTGTGATTTGCCTCACTGTTTCCCTTCATTTGGAAATGTTCATTATTAATTCCCAAGAAGGATTTCCTTAACATAGATTGATCATGCAACAAAGGCACCATGAGATGGGTTTCCTCTGAAATGGATGAAACAAGGCACCTGGTTATCTGTACATTAAATTTGCCAGCTTGGGAGACATTAATTACTGGTATTAATTACTTGTATCTAAGATGTGAAATCAGCTAATTTACCACTCTCTTCAGAGGTGGCTGAGAAATCTGAATATATGGCCCGAACAATTTGACAAACTACTACTGTCTTGTTTTCCCTACCTATGAAGAAAATATGGTTTTCATTAAGCATATATCTTACTAAACACCGTGAACAATTGCTTTGTAGGGATGCTTAGACCTTATTTTACTTAATTTGCTTTGTATTAAAATTGTTCAATTAAACCCAGGAAGAAAAATAAGGTGTTTCCCTGGCATTTATATGAAAATCATTTTTCTAAATGAGTTCTTGTATGAATATATGGAACATTTTATCAAAAATTAATGGTCTTACCCTAAAAAAAAAAAACTCAGAGTACTATAAAATGAGTTGTATTTAATGACCCCTTGGACACAGCTCTTATCTCAGGAGTCTCAATTCCAGAAGCCAGGCTGGAGCAGAAGAGAAGTTGAATGTTGGTTTACTGATGTGAAGGTGGCAGACTGCCTCTCTTCCCCACTATCTATGCTGCATGCTCAGAGTCATGCTGCAGGGTTTCAGTTGAACTACTTTGGCAAAACTAAGCTGCCTTTGTGAAATTCTGTCAGGAAACAGAAGTTGGGTAAATGTGAGATACTGAAGAAAACTTGCTTTGTTATCAGTGCAGATACAAGCCTAACCGTCTTCCTCTGCCGTTATCTGCGACGCAGAACCACAGATGTGTGTTCTGGGGTCAGGATCTAAGGTACATTTTCTAAGTGGAAGTAAAATAAGCAATAGGCTAATTGGCAGAAGGCCTGGATGGTGGTCCTTAAACTCTTCTACTCTAGGCTACAGTGGTGGAGTGTTTGCACGAACAGCGAACAGCATTTTCAACAAGGTTTCAGGGTTTCAGAACACTAATCTTTTTTTGTTTGTTTGGTTTGGTTTTCCTCACTTCCTCCCTGCCTCCCTCCCTCCTTCCCTTCCCTCTTTCTTTCTTTCTTTCTTTCTTTCTTTCTTTCTTTTTTCTTGTCTTTCTTTTTTCACAGGGTCTCAGTATGTAACATGGCTGGCCAGAAATTTGCTATGTAAAAAAAGACTGGCCTCTAAATCACAGAAATCTACTTTCCTCTGCCTCCCAATAGTCAAAATTAAGGAAGTCTACCATCTTGCCCAGTCTAGCATGAATCTCTTAAAAGAAATCAAAGTATTATATGGTCTCGGGATTTGGCAAATGCTGTAGGTTTTATCTCCATCTATTTATTTATTTATTTATTTATTGAGATTTGTATAAAATAAGTGCTCTTAAATGCTGCAGTTAAAAAGAAATATTTTTAAATAAACTTAATTGTCTAACAGTGTCCCTTGGTGTTCTCAGAATCTCAGAATCATGCCTGGAACTGATGTCCTGGCCTCCGGGAGTATGGATGTAGGAAGATCATACTCACTCCTGGAACCTGGAAGAGCACCTCACTCTACGGAAGGAACCTTTTAATCAAAGAGTGCGGCTCAAGCTCAGTGCGTGATTTCATTCCAGGGGACTCTGTGGAGGTCAGAGGATGATGATCACACTTTGAATCCTTGGACGGGAACTTCCAATTAATTTCTGGTTGTGTTGTCAGCACAGAACATGTCCAGAAAGATTAGCGGTAGCCCTGTGATGTCTACGGGAGGTAAGCCTTGGAAGTTTCCACTTGATTTCCTTAACCTTTGCCTATGAGCCTTTCCCCTTTTCTGATGGTGTTCGGCATATTTTTCACTGTAACAAATCATAACTATTCACAAGATAATTGCAGGGTCTTGCGATCTGCCCCTCTTAGCGCCCTAACAACGTTAAGAGTAATTTCAGAAACCCTAAATATTTGTAGGAAGCAAGAGGACATGTCTCAGCCTTCATATAAGAGCATCCAGTGATGTAGACCATGAAGCAACAAGAAACATATGCCTTGTAAGCTGATGATTAATTTGAGTTTTTGTTTTACTTAAGGTAAAGTGGAGATTTCTGGTTGACAAGTAGCAGTGAAACTAAGTATGGTTTGGGGAGATGACAAAAGTCCAGGATACGTATATGGCCTGTATTTTCTTTATCCAGTAACCTGTTTATGGGCATCTAGACTGGTCCTGTTCCCTGTGTACTATCAACAGAATGGCATTTTTGTTGAAGAAAATTAAAAGATGGCTAACAATGTTTACTATTAAAAAGCCCAAAATAATTAAGATGATATTTTCTAACCTACTATCATAATAAATGAAAGACACACAGACACCTGTTAGATTTTAGAATAAGCCTTATTTTACCTGGGGCTGGGCAGATATTTCAACCTAAGCTATCTCGTTATCTCCCAGACCCCATCCCATGCCATCTGTTTAACCATTTCTATCTGGGCTACTTCTGGTCCATAATCCCAAGATACTTGCTTATGCTTTTCATCTGGGCCACTTCTTTCTATGTGGAACTTCAGAGTTCCTTCTCCTGGCCTGTGTGGTTCTCTACCTAGGCCGTGGTGACTCTGCTTTCTTTTTTTTTCTCCAGTACCTCTCCCTATTCTCCTCCCCTTTGTCCTTCCCTTGCCAAAGCCCATGAAACTTAGCTCCACCCCTCATTTCTGCCCTGCCCAGGAGTAGGCCTTTTAGTCAGCCAATCAGGGAGGCAAGGTTACACAGCAATGTTTGTGGTACTTGAGTGTCTGCTTCTAAAAACAACACCATAATTAACATTAGAATACTTAGCGCCAGACCAACCCACAATACATTGTATTTAAACATTAAGTAAAAGAAAGCCATACATTTGCAGGAAAATATAAGGAAGGGGAAATTATTAAACAGAGAGAGAGAGAGAGAGAGAGAGAGAGAGAGAGAGAGAGAGAGAGAGAGAGAGAGAGAGAGAGAAATTAGGCAGTTTAAGTCATAAAACTAGAAAGAGAACTATGAAAGGGGAGGAAGAGATAGTAAGGTAAAGGAAGGCAGGAAAAGAGAGAAAATCCGGCAAATGGGACATGTGGAATGAGCCCAGGAGGAGGCTACTGCTGAAGGGGAAAGAGCTCTAGGAGGAGTAAGTAGAAGACACTGGGAGTTGGGATTATCAAAAGACAAAGTGCATGACAATACCATAAGGAAAACCATTACTTGGTCCAAGCAAGATGGCTATTGAGGAAAAAAAAAAGCTTGCTACCAAGCCTGAAACCTAACTTCTGTACCTGAGACACACATGAAAGCAACCTTCTTTCTTTCTTGCTTTCCTTTTCTTTTTCATATATATATATTTGAGACAGAATTTACAGCGATCCACCTGCCTCTGCCTCCCAAGTGATGGGATTAAAGGCGTGCGCCACCACCGCCCAGCTGGAAATAACCTTCTTAACAAGTTGTCCTGTAACCTCCACAGGGCACCTTGTGCAGTTGTGTGCATGTACACACAAACACACAGGCAGAGTTTTAAATTTTTAAATGAAACCTTTTATATACTAATTAATTTAACATTTTAAAAATGAAGAAGCTCTACTAGAGAAAGAATCTTGAAGGATGGATAGCATTAGAAAGCAAAGAAAGGCTAAACAAAATATGACAGATTTGGAGATGAAATAACCTAGTTAATTAAAAAAAACAAAAACAAAAACAAAAACAAAAAAACCGGGGGGCAGTATTTGACTCTAGGTCTTAAGGTGTCTGTCTGCTCAGTGTCTTTTTTTCAAGATACCCTGAGTGCAACGCTACTCACCAGCAATAGCATTCCAAAGACTTTCAGTCCCTTTTAGCTGTCTCTTCATCTCTATCTTGTCCTTCCCTTGTTGAGCATATGGGATGACGTCCAATCATGCTGGAGAATTTTACAGGTCAAGTTTGGTATCTGAGTCAAAAGACTGAGTTTCTCTTATATATGTCTTATCAGGTATGAACTGAACTCCTTAGTTATATATACTTGGCTGTAGGTTCAGTTTTCTTAAACAATATATTTTATTATGAACTTATTAACTGAGTGTACATCACTTATAACCCAACTAACCAAGACAATAGGAAAGAGGATTAAAGAATAACAAAACCATAAGGATATCAGTTCTGAGGAACAATTCTCCTGGTTGCCAGCAAGATTTCTTCTGCTGGAACCTGCAGCAACCAGAACCCGGAACCTCAGCAGGAACCTGGAGCCCTGAAGCCTTCCCCCAAGTGATTCTCTTTAAAAGTGTCTTGAAGTGGAGCAACGAACAGCGAAAACTATCCTAAGTCTTCAAAGGCCCCGCCTCCAGTTTTGGGCTCATTTATATATCTCCTCCCAGAGTCTGTTCACAGGATCTTTTCAGCTGGCAGCAATCAACCTCCCACATAAGATGGTTTGTCTTCTAGTGAATTAACCTCACCTGTTCTCACAAGACCATTCCTATCCCACACTTGGGATCATAACAAAAATAGGTTTATTTTTTCTTTACTTGGTAGAAATGGTGTAGGTACATATATCCAAATAATTACACAGTGATGCTCACAGCATCTCCAACCTGTAAGCAATACACAAATGGTCCTGAAAGATGCATACTTACATAATGGCATATTATGCAGCAGTGAATCTGAAGAGATGATTAGCAATGCAGCAGCACTAGCTGGATATCAAGAATAATTTATGAACAAAAGAAACCAGACATAAAATAGAACATTCATGTCAATAAAAATGAATTTTAAAACACGCAAAACAATTCACTGGTAACAGAAGACAGGATGCCAGTTAGCAGAGGGGTGGTGACTAAAGGCAGCTCATGGGATCCTCTATGCTCCGGAAATGTTCTATTTTTGATGGATTCAGTACAAGTATGAGCGTATCCAGTCTGTCAGAACCAAATGTTTAAGGTCTGTAGATAAATTTTAGTTTTAAAAGTTTTTACCAAAAAATCTAAGTCATTGCTGTCATTACTTTTTGTCATGAAAATGCACTGTTATTTTGAACAAATCACTCAGTCTCATGTCTCTCATCTTCAAAATGAAAACATCTGCCTACATTTTCCTCAAACTTTAGTGGTAATCATATTTCTTTTTTTTTTTTTTCTTATAGAAAGGTATTATCATAAGATTGACAGATGAGATTTCTTTTCTTTTTCATTTTTATTAAATTTATTTATTTTTAATTGATTCACTTTACATCCCAATTTTAGCTCCCTCTCTCATCTCCTCTTGGTCCAACCCTCCCTTCTCCTTACCCCCTCCCCACTTCTTCTAGTCATCAGAGTTGGGGAACCCTCCTCCCCTATCATCTGACCTCAGCCTATCAGGTCTCATCTGGACTGCCTGCATCCTCTTCCTCTGTAGCCTGGTAAGACCTCCCCACCAAGAGAAAGCAATCAAAGAGTGGACAACAGAGTCCATGTCAGAGTAAGAGCCTACTCCCCATATTGTGGGACCCACATGGAGTCTGTTGTGCCTATCTACTGCATCTGAGCAGGGAGGCTAGGTCCTCGCCGTGCATGGTCCTTGGTGGGTGCATCAGTCTCTGCAGGCTCCCCTTGGCCCAGATTTGTTGGCTCTGTTGGTCTCCTTGTGGAGCTCCTGTCCCCTCCACATCCTTCTATACCCCAACTCTTCTATAAGACTCCCTGTACTCTGCCCCAAAGTTTGACTGTGAGTCTCAGCAGCTGCTGGCTGGAGTCTTTCAGAGGACCTCTATGGTAGGCTCCTGTCCTGTTCCCTCTCTTCAGCTGCTACCAGTGTCTATTCTATTTGCCCTTCTGAATGAGAATTAAGCATCCTCCCTTGGGTCCTCCCTACTATTTAGCTTCTTCCAGTCTGTGTATTTTAGTGTGGTTATCCTGTATTATGTGGCTAACATCCGCTTATGGGTGAGTGTGTACCGTGAGTGTCTTTCTGGGTCTGAGTTACCTCACTCAGCATGATCTTTTCTAGTTCCATCCATTTACCTGCAAATTTCAAGACTTCATTGTCTTTAATAGCTGAGTAGTATTCCATTGTGTAAATGTACCATGACTGCATTGTACTGGCATAGATACAGACTGGTGAATCAGTGGAATCGAATGGAATACCCAAAAGTAAAGCCACATCCCTACAGACGCTTGATTTTTGACAAAGAAGCCTAAGCCATACAAACGGAAGAAAGATAGCATCTTCAACAAACAGTGCTGGTCTAACTGCATGTCTACATGTAGAAAAATGCAAATAGATCTCTATTTGTCACCATGCACAAAGCTCATGTCTAAGTGGATTAAAGACCTTAACATAAAACCAGATACACTAAATCTGTTGGAAGAAAAAAGGGAAGAGCCTTGAACTCATTGGCACAGGAGACAATTTCCTGAACATAATATCAATCTCCCAGGCTCTAAGATCAATGGGACATCATGAAACTGAAAAGCTTCTGTAAGGCAAAGAATACTTTCTACAGAACAAAGTAACAGCCTACAGATTGGGAAAATATCTTCACCAACCCTAAATCTGACCGAGGGCTAATATCCAATATCAAGAAATTAAATAGAGCTCAACAGAGAATTCTCCACAGAAGAATATTGAATGGCTGAGAAACACTTAAAAGAAATGCTCAACATCCTTACTCATCATGGAAATGCAAATTAAAACAATTCTGAGATTCCATCTTACACCCACCAGAATGGCTAAGATCAAAAACTCAAGTGACAGCACATGCTGAGAGGACATGAAGAAAGAGGAACGCTCCTCCATTGCTGGTGGGAGTGCAAACTTGTACAACCACTTTGGCAATCATATGGCACTTTCTCAGAAAATTGGGAATAGTTCTACCTCAAGACTTCCCTATACAACTCCTGGGCATATACTTAAAAGATGATCCACCATACAACAAGGACATTTGCTCAACTATGTTCATAGCAGCTTTATTTGTAGTAGTCAGAATCTGGAAATAGACTAGATGTGATTTCAACTTCTGGTATCATTAGCAGTTTAATACTTACTTATCTGTCAATGTTCATGATCTAATTATACAATCTGAGTGTTCTAGACACCAGCTTTTCTCTTTGTATGTTTACTGATAGGAGGCCTTGGAGGTGGTGATGGAGAAATGAACAAAGGAAACCTAAGTTTCAGTTTCTCTGTTTATTTTTGCATGGCATTGGCTTTGGTAGAAAAACAAAGAGGATGGAATGAGATCTTAACAACTTATGTTATGGGACTGGGGAGGTGGCTTGGCACTTAAGAGCATTGGCTGCTCCTGCAGAGGACCTGGGTTTGATTACCAGCATCAACATGGTGGCTCACGACTGCCTCTAACTCCAAGTTCAGATGCATGTGGTATACAGACATACAAGCAGGCAAAAGACCCTGTTCATAAAATAATGAACAAAAACAAAATTAAAAAGTTGTTTTAAGACCATTTTTCAATTGTATATAGATGAATAGCCAACAGCTATTTTAGCTTGAATATCTAAAAATGTATTTGATGAGCAGGCATGGTGATGCCCACCTTTAACGCAAGCACTTGGGAGACAAAGGCAACTGGATGTCTATGACTTCAAGGCCAACCTGGCCCATATAATGAGTTCTAGGACTATCTGATAGTGAGACAGTGTCTCAAACAATACAGAACAAAGTAAACAGACACTGCAAAATTTATGTGATGATCAAAATAATTGCTACTATTATTAGCTATTTTATAGTCAGACAGCATATTTATGTTTTATATCTGTATGAAGTTCATCTTATGAAATCTTTACTGTCAGCTTATTGAGCTTTGTTAAAAACATTTTGCAGATAGGGAAAGTTTCTGTAAGATGCGGCTTTGGTGACTGAAATTTTTGGCCTCAACAGTTTCTGGTTTTCATCCACTCTCTTCCCTCCCACTGGCTGAGCCTTTGGAGCACAGCTTTTCTGTCATTACCTCCCACCTAGATGGATGTGGATGGCACTGACCACTGAGAGCAGCCCTGTTATTACGCAAATGCCAGTTCCAAATAGTCTATCTTTTGTACACTACAAAGCGCACATTACTAAGAGAACATGTGAAATCCATCTCTGCGATGACTCACGCATCTCCCTATTAGCTCTGCAGAAAATGCCTAGTGGAAAACTGTGTCTTGTGGAGAAGTCATAGCTTCAAAGGATTTAAAAGTTTCAGCACAGAAAAACAACTGAGGAGTCATTGTATAAGATGTCTTGTGATCTGTTCTTTGGCACAGAAGTCTCAAACTTTTAGGGTCCCCTTCAATCTCTAACAGCAGATCATGGTTCCTCACATGCAGACTTTGAATTTTTTTCATGTGTGTGTTTGTGTGTGTGTGTATGTATATGTGTGTGTGTGCCAGACTTGTGTGTTTGTATTATTTGTGTATGTGTTGCTGTGTGTGTGTAGATGCACATGTGTTATGTGGGTATATGTATATGGTATGTGTGTGCCTGTATTTATGGAGTCCAGAGAGCACCCACAGGTGTTGTCTTTTAGGAACTGGCTGCCTTGGTTTGTTTGTTTGTTTGTTTGTTTGTGGTGTATGTCTGTGTTTATGTGTGTTTTGAAACAGGGTCTCTTACTGAACTGGGACCTAGGGCCAATTAGGCTAAATTGACTGGCTATTTGATCCCTGGGGACCCACTTGTCCCTAGTTCTCAAGTGTGTCCTAGTGTACTTAGCTTTTGTAATGTGTTCTTTGTTCGAGAAGGGACTTGAACTAAGGTCTTCATGCTTGCAAGGTGAGCACTTTAGGAAGCATTTTACAGACTAATCCATCTTCCAAATTCAAGACTATGGATCTTTACCAGGGATTGTGGGATATCTTAGCAGAAAACTTCCCTAAATTCAGTAAAGAAATATAAACTGTACATAATTATATAGGAGCACAAATTAGTTCACAATGCCAAGAAAACAAGGGAAGGAAGGTTAAAGTAGATATTGGAGTCTTAAGAATCCTTAAAAAGAACCAGAAATATTTCATGACAAATTAGATTAGGCACACTAACGGGTTGGGCACAAAACAGCAACAGGTCTTTTTGAGTCCCTCACAAGAGCAAAAGGGATTTGGCATCAGGCCTCACACATATAGTGGTTAATAAAGAGAACACAGAGTCAGCTTCTGCTTCTGCCTTACAGCTTCATCTGTGGCAGCAACATTTTCTCTTCATCCATTTTATATAAAAAAGGCATGCTCAAAGGGCCAAAGCTCTAAGACAGATCTTCAGTCTTTCACCTTTACAGCAATGTCAGCTCCCTGATAGACTGTCTGGTAGAGGTGTAGGCCACAATGTGGAATCCAAAAAAAAAAGGATTTGAGAGAAATCAGTGCTCTGAGTAACGGGGCTGCTCATATGGGCACTGAAATAATCTTATGAACTTTGTGAGTCTGGCTTTGTATTTTCTCTCTTCTTTGTCCTGCTATCACTCACCAGAGCTTTTTGTCTCTTCCATAAAAGAAAGACAGAGAAAAGGGTTTATCTCCAAGGCCCTTCCCTGATCTCACAGACGATGACTAATCCTTACATGGCACTGTAGCCCTTTATGCTGTATGTAATACCACAGTGCCCAGAGGGACAAAGCTAGGCTGTAGTGTAAAATTATGAATTGGGCCTTTGAAATTTCAACTGTTTTTATTGTATTTTTACTCTTTTCCTAAGGGAGTGGTTCTTATAGCTTTCGTATTTGGAAACTAAACATAGTCCTTAAAGTGAATTTGTGAAAATGACTATTATCTCTCATTCAACATGGAAGTTTGTCTCAAGGGCTGGCTAGAGGGCATGTAGTTGTTTGAGCTAGGGGGAAGGAAGCAGGAGAGAAAATTTAATATGCCAAGTGCTGTGCCCACTAGAAATTTCTGGAAACTTGGCCTCTTGAGCTCAGTAGGATTTGGAACCACTTGGTGTTTGAAATAAGCCACTCTTGCCTAAAGGTATAAGGTATGTTTCCAATTTCCTTCTTGAAATATTACAAACTGTCCTAGATATTTAAAAAACTATCACTGCCTCTATGTGTTATGTTTTTAAAATGTCAGCCAGGCTCAGCTTCCATTTGCTTTAAGGCTTTGTGACTGTGTTTGCTGTCAATTTGAAAAACAGTATGGAATATATGCTAAGCAGTTAACATGGTGAGACTTGTCCATTTATCTTTTGAAAGTACAAACAACCCTGGTTATTTTTTTAAAAAGCCAAAAATGTAACTTCCAGCCACATCTATACTTTTAGATCTTTCTGAAAAGTGAGGTTTCCCTACTGTGGACCTCTATATCAACAGTGACAGTTTAAAAATCTATCATTTAGAGCAAATTAAGAGGATCCTTGCAGGGAAAAACTGTGGGGCACTTGAATCATGTGGGATTCAGTGAGTGGCTGGCTCTTCTCAGTTTGCCTAATAATGAAAATTTAATCAAAAATCCTTTGAATGAGAGCTGTGGACAGAACTATTATATTGATTTCTTTATCGTATTTTGCCAAAGGAGCCCTACACATATGTAAGACTTTGCATATTTTCTTGTGTCATACTGGAAGAATAGGTATTTATATTTGCTTTGTAAATGTCTTCTTGTGGACATAAATGAAGGCCACTTTGGACACCATAAATACATCCTATAACCTTAAGTTCCTTGCAAGCAGATTCTGAAACAGATATTTGGTGGTCTTGATGTCTTAAAGAACAGCATCTTTGGCTGATAACTGAAGAAAGATTAAGTAAAGAAAGAAGCTGAACTGTTACATCTGTCATCATAGTAGAAGCCTCAGCTATGGGACTAGGATAGCCTACCAAGCTTGCCCCAACCAAGGCAAAGTAGCCAGCTCTTTGTATTCCTTTTATCCTGCAATGGACAGTCACAGGAGGCAGGAAGTGTTGGGAGACAGGGGCTATGTCCTTTAGTGACAGAATTCTTGACTGAAAAAAAAAACATCTAGTAAGTAACTCTGGTAAGAACAGAGTTAATGGCCCCGTCTGGAAGGGAGAACATGACCTTCAATCGACAGACTCCACTACAGTCTAACTTTGTGCTACTCAGAGCCACCCATTTACATAAAAAACTTTCCCTAACCCAAAATGGCCCTTCTAGAATTCTGGTTAATGTTCTTTCCTATAAGAATTTACAAGAGGGTTACTGGCATAAAAGACTATGCATTTCTGAGGATACCTAAGGAAGCCGACTGACACTTACTTTGTATCTCCATCAACTCATTCTCCCCTTGCTCTACACTGCTGAGCTACGGAAGCCACAAACTTCCACCCATAAAGGATCTGAGTCTCTGGTCATATCATCTTTCCAGGTTATAGTCTTGCACTCATGCACTAGCCAACAAAACCGGACACAGGATTACAAGAAATGTTAATTGGAAATTCCCTTCACCTGACTACCAAGGTCAATTGTCTCCATAATGATAGTCATTCCCTGCCCAATTCACTAGGCTTTTGGTATACCTAGTTTAGTAGGACTCCTTTGTACTCCTGGTAGATACAGTATTCATACAGAACCAAGTGCCTCTAAACCCAAAGGGAGTAAGTCCAGAGAAGCTGAGATGAGATTCATAGCTTCTTCCACGTGTGTCCCTAGGAGTAGAGATCTTCCTTTTCTAGCACTGGTCTCTGTATACACAAAATGTTTCTGCTAGAAGCTCAAAGGCTCCTAAAAGCACAGAGTGCCAGTGCTTTCTATCCTCACTGAGCATCAACTAAAGGCTGGTGCATTACTGATTTCAGAAAGAGATCTGGGCTTTCCAGCTGGAAGCCTGGCACATGTGCTAACTCCATGTTACTGCACGACTCTGTTGTTTGTTTTTGTCATCAAGACTCTTAGCCTCTCACTTTTTATGTGAGAGGAAAGATTCATTCAGAAAAGATACCATCAGAAAAGTTTAAAAAGAGTCTTAATATCCAGTAGAGCACAATAAAAACATACAAGCAAAACAAAACAAAAACTAACAGAAAAACAATGCAAGAAATGAGGAGATAAGCCATAGTAGAACCTAGGATATTTAGGATATGATTTTTTCCCTTTGAACATAGTTGGAAAGCTAAGCATGTTGGCTCGTATCTATAGTCTCAGGCTAAGTGAGACAGGAAGATTGCCCTGAGTCTGAGCCCAGGATGGACCACATACCCAGCACTGGCCAGGACATTGTAGAATGAGATTGTGTCTCCAAGGAAGATAGTGTCAATTCAAGTAAATACCATAAAACCAGGGAGTAAAAAGCTTTTAGGTTGTCAAAGATTTATTATTGATGGTTCTCTATCCTTGTCCCTCTTTATCTTCCTCTCTCTCTCTCCTTCCCTCCCTTTTAATCTGTCTGCATTTACCATTCAAAATGGTTAAGATGCCAAGGCTAAAATAAAGAGGAAGTCATAATCACTGTGGTTATAAGGCACTATTATTTGCTGAGCAAGATTCACTACAGGGGAAGGGGTTCTTTTTCTCATATGGACATGAGACTTGCGGCTTATGTTAAATGAAGCCCACCCTCACATCCGTACTCTTGTAACACAGAAAACTCCTTGCTTTTATGTGTTACCACATTACCAGGGAAGACAAGACTGGTCAATATAGTTCATGCCCCCAAAACAATAGCAGTTGGTCTGTAGAGAAATTAGTATAGTAGCCCTAAAACTTTAGTGTGCTTGTGACTCACCCAGCAGAATGCTGCACTCCCAGGAATAACTTCCCCCAAGTTCTGATTGAGTGAAATCTGGGCATTTTCAACACAAGTCTGAACTGCAAGTGGTTTTGTGAGACTTGCTTGTAGAAAATGACTTGAGTGGCGTGAATGCAGCAGCCCATTTGAGCCGGTATTGACCAACGGATGCTGCAGTCTGAGTGAAGTTCTTAGCCATTAAAAAGGTCACTGTTATAATAACTTCTTGCGGGATGCATTCTGTGATTTTATTTTTGAAATCCACATGCTTGTCAGGCAGGAGGAAGCATCCTCGTCCAATTGACAAGTATTAAAGAGTGGATTCTATTGAGTCTCCTTTTTCTCTGTTCACCGAATGAAAGACAGACATTAGCAGCACAGAGACCTGGTCGAGGATATTAAGGATGATTCAAATGCTTGGGTGGCTTGATTTGAACTCTGGCTTTCCATTTGAGCACGCTGACAACTCTAAAGGCATTGTGTCTCTCCATGAGTGAGAATGCCAAGCAGCTAACCATGAAATACAAAGAGAACTTCAAAGTGATTTTTGAAAAGTGAAATGTGAACAATAAATTGATCTATTCTATTTAGCTACTTTTTATTGACAGAGGCTCCCATCTGGATGTCTAAGTGAAACATTCACTAGTGTATTTCTTAAAGGATTATATACTGACTTTATTTTTATAAGGATTTTGATTAAATGAAAAAAAAATTTCTCTTCATGTCTCTTTCAAAGAAGTTTTTCCCTTAAAATATCCACAGAGAATGTTGTATAAATCAAATGAGATAATTCACTAAAGGTACTATACAGACACAAAGCATTGGTTTCCTTTTAAAGGACCATGGAAACACAGAGAAGGCTAATTGAGTTTCCTGCTATGATAGTACAGGTCACTGGAGAAGAGTAGGCTGTTTCCTCTGTAGCTCCCATAAATCCCAGCAAAGCCCAGTTGAAGTCACTTGTGTTAATGCCACTTAATCATTATCTGCACCCCATATTGATTGTTCACAATACCATCTCAGTGGATGTCTACAGAGAATTCCTACTAGAACGCTTTTTTTTTTGTAGTTTAAACACATATGCTAATGACTGTACAAAACTGCCCTGTCTTTCTTCTTGTACTTCTCTCCATGATAGAAATCATTTGACTGGTGAGCCTGAGTGTGACTCCCAAGCCCTTTAAATATGCCTTTCAGAATACTTCCCCAATTCAACAGAGTACCTTATTAGTCAGTCCAATCTTGGTTTGACAATTTTACCATACTTCTAGATATTAATTTCAAGCTATATTTCCACGGGACTGTAACTTCTGGTGCCAATGCTGCCACGGAGACAAACACATGAATGAAAGCAAATGTGTGCAAATAATTGAACATATTAAGGATCTCTTTTTCTTCATTTGCAGTATGAGTCACCTGAAGCAGATACTCTTTGAGGGCTTTGCTGATGGCATGGAGACCTGGTAAATGAGAGTCAGACAGTCTCAATCTGGTTGAGCTCAACAGTCATAAGAATCAATAAAATAGGATTTGTTTTCATTCTTCTACCAGAAAAAGACCATCTTTGTTTGAAAGCCCGTAGATATTTATCATGAGCTTGTGTTTGAAAACTCTTAATGAGGCTTCAAGTCTCATCATTGTTTGTCATGATGCTGAAAAGCTATGTCTACAGACACTGGTCATAAAGGAGAGCAGCATTGTCAGCACAGAACATGTTAGGAAGGCCTACAGCCTCATTCCACTTTACAGAGCCATTTTTACTATCTCACTAGAGCCACTGGACTGGCACCTTGCAGTACAAATGTGTCTCTCAACTCTAGATTTAAGCCAAGTACCATGCCACATCCCATTTGGACAATTATGCCACTTGTAAGAATTAGAAGACTCCAACAATCCAATCAGTCAAAGACACTATGATTTGAAAAAACAGAGTTAGCCCCTCTGTCTTGTTCTACCCTGGAAAACCAGGATAAGGTCAATTGTCCCTTTAAGATTAGTGCAGAAGGCTACCTGTACTCACAAATGGCCTTGTCACCAAAGAGACCTTCTGGCTACTCTGAGGATGACAAGCAATATGGACAGGAAAGTACTCTGTCCACTATGACGAAAGCATGGCTTTCCGTGAGAAGTGACGTACACTCAGGGAAACATAGCTGAAAGTGTGTGTCATGAACACACAGCCTAGGTAAGCTGACAGAAAGGTATGCAACGTTTAAAGCTAGTGGGCAAGTGACAGCATGTAGAAGGTGTGGGTTTCTTCCATAGCTGTTGCTCAGGAAGATGAGTCGACTGACTGAGACATACTGAGTGGGCACTCTCTGCGGCCCATGCCTCTTCTTTGTCCAGGGCTTTCCCCCTCCCTCTCCCTCTCTTTCCTCTTTTCTTCTCAAAGTCCATTCCTCATTTTTTCTTCTCCCTCCCCACTGTAACAATATGATAAAATTAAGATATTTCCAAGGACTTGAGTCTGAGCTCAGCTGCTTTCTACAGCTTTTCCAAACTTTTTTTTTCTCTTAAGATCTTTTTTACCCAATCTTAGAACAAGCAGAAAAGAACATGACTCATTGCGAAGGCAGCTCCTCACTGTCAAAGAGCTCTTTCCCCCTGCCTGTGGGATTCTGAAAGTTGAGGTTACAGCCCTGTTGTTTGTGGACAGAAACCCTGTTTAATTTATATTCTACTGGGTATTCTCCTAACAGCACACCAATTAGCTGAACATCACATACAACCCTTATCAGAGACCTCACAGGATACTTGCATATTTGCTGGCATCTGGAGAGTCACAGGTTGTCCTCTGACATGTGATACAGTATTGAGAATCATTCACTCTTCATAAATCAAGTGCTGCATGGAGGCACATATGAGGCTGAGGAGGGAGCTTTTTGTTTTCCCTTGAAATAGAACTTAAAAGCCCGACTCCTTCCATCCTCTATGACATGCAAATTTTAACCTAACAAGCTGTTTTTTTTTTCAAAATAAATTCACATAAAGTATGATTTCATGGATGAAGAATTAAGCTCCAAAGAGAAGCTGTCCTTTGACTTTATTCCTTAATGAATGTGATTCATCATGCTATGAGAAGTTTCATATCATAAGAAAATGGGCATCCTTGACAGTTTTGTGAAAAGTTTCTCCTTCGGTGTAGGGTTTCCGGGGTCAAGGTCATCTGTGACATCTACAAGATGCTCATCCAAATAATCACTAATACCTAGACTGATACACAGGACGTTCTTGATCAGTATGTAATTCTTGACTCGAAATTAAATGTTTTCAGATAAAAGCAATCTATATTCTCCATTACCCTGAGACTCAAAGGGGACACAGCTAAGAGAGGGGTTCAAGTCATCAATCAACAACAAAGAAGGCACCTAGAGCATTTGTCAACCCCTGCTGTGTCTGAGCAATCTCCTTAAATTGCTGGAAGTGAAGATGGGACTGAAAATGGAGTGGACACCTAGCAGTGGCTACTTAGCCTACTGGGCAGATGTAGTTTGCGAAGCACTGTAGAAGAAGGGCCATGCTTCAGTGGTCAGGAAAGCCATGTGTACTGTATTAAATCTAGGTTTTAAAAATTCGCTAAAGGATGTGAGGGAGGTAATAATTGTAGGTGCAATATTCCTTATCTCTTGGAATAAGACAAAAGCTGGAGATTGGATAGGGCTGAACTCCATCATTCCCAGTGCTTGGGATGTTGTTTCATCCTTCTAGCTTCTTATAGTACAATGCCTGGGTTTCTGGTTTGGTGGGCTTGTGACAGTGGGCTAGACTCGAGGCCTTCTGAGGATTGCTGTGATATGCTGCCTACGTTAAGTCCAGGGCATACTTTTCAGTGGCCACAATGATAATGAGGATGAATTATTGCAGTGTTTGGTCTTGGCAAAGAGACCAGAGCAAGCAAACAGAAGTGCGGGTGTCTGAAAAGTTACACTGATTCAGTTTCAACTGCCTCCACATTTGATCTGCAAAAAGAACCAGGTCAAGATAATGGACAAGGTAGACTCTGAATATAAATGTTAATTTAGTTTGCTCATGTATAGGGAATATCTGATGCAACTGAGGATGCCTCCATGTTATAATAGCTATGTGGATAAGATCACCTAACATGGGTGTCCCAGATTGCAATACATGTTATCCTCACAATGCAACAAGTTAAAGGTTCTATTTTACATTTAATGATGGAGATACTCTGGTGTCCATTTAAAGCCTATGACCATCCACTTGATCTGAGCCCGCCTTCCTTTTAGGATATTTTTTTTCTCCATACTAAAACTCTTTTTTTATCTAGTGTCCAAATCATTATTTCTTAGTCTTGAGGGATTATCATGGTACAAAATAAAAAATAGCTGTCTTTTATAATTCTGTGCAAGACTATTATAGGTAAAACACTTATAACCTATAATCTAAGGATATACTGGGGCGAAACAAGTATGATTAAATTTCTATCTTTAAAGGAAAGGTTAAAAACAATTTATAGAGGAAAGATGTTAACAATCATATCTATGAATCATGGTAGGTATACGCTAAATGATTTCTTCATTTATTCCCCATCATCAGGAATAATTTTAATTAGTATTCTGAACTATTCTTTTCCTTTAATGAATGAAGTAGCTACATTTGATGAAGATGTCAGAGGTTCAAGGAGTAGTACTATGGCTCTTAACAAATGAGTTTCACAGCCACCAAGAAAGATACATTCACCGTATTTCCTGTTAGTGAGGAATACAACTTACTTGTTAGAAAATACCAGCTGTTTATTGGGGAACGCAGTTGTGGGGGCTCAATACAGTCAACAAAGTGCAGGGCATCTAACGGTCCTTTCACTCAGTCTCTGGGGTTGCTACTTGCAGATAACTAGGGCAGACGTTGCCTGTGGGGATGGAACCTAGTCCAGCTATTTAGAAAGCTAGTCCAGGAGTGTTTAGCTCTCCCACTCACACCCTCGGCTGATGCTAAGACTCATTCCTGTGTGGCTTCATTGCTTAATGCCAACTTTCAAATATAACACTGTTGAACCCTCTGGCCCTCCCTCAAAGCTGCCTTGACCGCCTAAATATCAGTGGAATTGGAATTGGACTACATGCCTTGAAGATACCATCTCTAGCAAGGAGTTCTCAGAAGGCTACATTTATATTTATCTTTCTGCCACAGGGTTTCTGGCCGTCATTACCATTTCTGTACACAGAAATTCAAGAAGCCTATTTCTTTAGCAGAGTCTGTGTTATCGAAAATATGTCATAAACACAGGCCCAGCTGGCGGGTAATCAATGGTGATTATCAAATCCCCCAGCCATCTTATCTGACTTCATTGCTAGGAAGATTCCTTCACCATGGCAGTAACTGTCACGGATTCTGAAATCAAACAGAAGGAGCATCGCAGCTTTCCAAAGACAAACATGGCGGCCTGACGATTCTTCTGAGTTTTCATTCATCTTCTCTGTGATTTTGTTTACACCAGTGTTTGGAGCAAAACTGACAGTTAAACATGCATAGGAAAACATAAATTAACAATACCGAGAAAAGTTGTAAGATCTTTTAAAAAAGAGACGTGGCAATGAGGATTCTAATAAAATCCTCTCAGATTTCAAGACAAAGTATGTGCAAAACAAATGACATGAGAGCAGAAAGTGACTCTGTGCCACTGTCTCTGACTTAAGAATAGATAACCAGTTACCTGTTGGGGGATGGTCTGGTGTATTTTAATGCTAATTAAGAAGAGACCATCACGTGGGCAGGGCAGATGAGATAGGTGTGGCTAAGGTTTCTGGGCTTGAGAGACAGAGAGGATCCAGGGAAGAAGAAGCACTGAGGAAGGAGAAGGAGAGAGACCTGAGGAGAAGAAAAGAGAGGAAGGCCGCCATGGGTTAGATGGAAGAGAAGTACATGGCCTGTGTGGATGGGGATTTGGCCCAGATGAAGAACATTAGTAAGTATTTGGGATTATGGATGGGAGGTACCTTGATAGAAATTATTAGGAGCTGATGGCATGGGATTGGGGCAGGTATCCTATACCTGCCCCACTATGGGAAGTAATTTAGAGGATTAATGTCTGCCCTGCCCCAAGTTAACTAAGGCTGTTTTAAAATATAACAGGTGTCTGTGTCTTGATTGATTGCTAGCAGGTTTTACTGAAGTAATAATAATTACAGGCCTGATAATATGCATTATAAGGTCCCTATTGATAATTTTAAAACAACAGTTACTCATTCCCAAGTATTAGGCTCAAGATGAGACCCCCCCCCCCCATAAAAAACAAAAACAAGAGCAAAACAAAACAAAAGCACAAAGCTCTCTACATCCTAAATCTTAGACTCTGATTGTTGGTAGAAGACTTTGAAGACATGCTTAAGGGCCCCGAAATGGAAAGATCCTGCTACATTATTTTGATGGACCCTAAATACAACCATAAGTAATATAAGGATGATAAATAATTGAGAAGATGAGAAGGTACCACTGCCTCAGAAAAAGACATTGGGGTGACAGACCACAAGTCAAGAAGTGCCAGCAGCTACCAGAACCTACAAAAGACAAGGGATGAATTTCCCACCGAAGCCTTGGGAGATCATTTCTAACACTCCAATTTCATCAGAGAAATAACATTTTAAAGCTTCTGGCCTTAAGAGCTGTGAGAAAATAAATTTCAGTAGTTTTAAGCCAATGTGTTTGGTAATATATTACTGGACTTTAGAAGACAAGTCTACTTTCTGTGAACCAGAATAAGAAAGACAGATTCCTGCCCAACAGGTGTTGACCAGGCTAATAATGACCATGCTTTGGAAAAGAGATGCAAGACACTGTAAGGGAATCACAAATGCCTTTCTGTCTTAAGGCAGTGTCAGGTGGACTGCTGACCTAGACAACTTTAACAACCACATGTCAGATGCCAGAAAATAAGAGTTCTGAGCCCTGGTTCTAGAGGGAGATCCGGTCAGGCAGAACCTACTAGATGTTTCCAGTGTGAAGAAAGAGAAGTTATTCCCAAGGTGCTGATTAGCTCAGGGTTAGGAGAGCTAATCTTGGACATTCATGCCTACTGGCTTTCAATGTCTGTGTGATCAGATGTAGTCCTAGTTTGGATTTAGGTTTTCTGGGTCTTATTTTCTTCACCCCAAAAAATGAATCAGTTAGGTATACTCTGAATTCTACAATCCTTAACATTCTATGGTTTAATCCAACCCTGAGTAGAAAAGAAAACTTATACACCCAGCCTAACAGAATGTATGATCATCTGTGAGCATTACCTTCTACTCTCTAAACTACAAATGCCTGGGGTTGAACCCATAGAAGAGAGGGAACACACACACACACACACACACACACACACACACACACACACACACACACCCCACCTTTTGAGATATATATGTCAACAGTAGAGGAAACAAGAACATAAATTTGATAGAGAGCAAAGGGATATAAATGGAGGGTCTGGAAGGAGAAAAAAGAAGGGATAAATGATGAATTATATTATGACCAGGAAAAAATTTAAATACATTCTAAAAAGAAGACAGCATAAAGAAAGAGATACTTTCTTTCTATGGAATGTGAGGTTCCCTTTTCCCACTGAGCCATCTCACAGGCCCACTTGGGTGCTTTTTATTGAAGATATGTTAAAAATTATCTCTGTAAAGAACCATTAAATTATTAATTAAAATGAAAATGACACAATTATGACTGGGACCCAATACAGTCAGTAGAACCAAATGCTGCATTGCACTTGAACACCTTCCATGTTAATAGTGTGTCTAATGATTCTTTATAAAACCAGTGGATTTCAATAAGTGACTTTCACCTATTTTCTATAGAAAATGTCAGCAAAGAAATCATCAAATAATAAGACACTAAGGAAAGAAATGAGCATTTGGTTGGGTAATTTTTTTTTCATGATCTTTCTTGTCATCTTCTCAAAAGAATCATCCAGCTATTAAGAAAGGATGTATGGTGAGGCATGCCTGTTATACCTGTAAAACTCATCTCTGAGAGTAATGGTGTCAACAGTAGGCTTGAATTTGGCATGTAGACATTTGTGTCTTTAAAAAGAATTAGAGAGTTCTCAGTTTGTAGCATCTATAGAAAAGGTATCCATACCAAATTAACAACAACCTATTCAGGTACATGAGCTGGTACTGAAAGTTTATTACCCAGTTGAAATGTGGAGACATAAAGTGTTTTGGTTTATCTGAGGCTACTATCAAAACAGTTGTCAAGCGACAGGGCTTGGGCAGAGTGAAGGCTTAGTGCATAGAGGCAATTGCTCCCCGACAATGCAAGCCTGACAGTCTAGTTTTGTTTCCCATAACCCACATAGTGGTGAAAAGATAGAATGGACTCTGAGGCACATACGTACATACATATATACATACATACATACACAGAGAGAGAGAGAGAAACACACACATTGTAAAAAGAGATGTGGGGCACATTTTCAAATCCTTCTCTTGCATTTGTTGTTTATTTTATTCTGATATACTGATGCTATAAAATACATCTTTAAGTGGGTGACTTGCACAATGTTTCATAATTAAACTAGACCTACTTTAAGTAGTAAATAATATTTTTTCCTTTAAAGTAGTGCTCCTCCTTTTAAGACTGGATCCTTAATCTGTCTGTTGTTATACACATGATCAAGTCTAGGCTACTACCTTGACCTTTTTTTCTTATAATATAGTGTATTTAACTTCTTTCTAGAACTTTATGTCTCTAGTCTTTTTGCTCTTCCTGGTGAACTATTTTGACAATTTGTACTTCCTTCTCCATGTGTGTTCTAAATCTGTCCCATTGTCTGTTTCTTAGCAAATGATACATGTTTATGGTTCCACCAGATACTGTAGTGTTTCTCTGCTTAGGCTATCTCACGGTGAAATTATTTCTCGATATCTATCATGAAAGCAATAGAGAAGGGAAAGATTCTTAAACTTACCACTGGACTGCTCTTTTTTGAATATGGGAGTAGAGCTTCATCTAGTATTAGATGCAGAGTTGTATAGAGCTCGTAAGATGAGACTTAACAATATCTCAAAAGAATTAAGATAGTGGTTCTCAACCTGTGGGTGGCAAACCCTTTTACAGGAGGTTCCAGATATATAGCATATTGCATATTTACATTACAATTCATAACAGTAGCAAAAGTATAGTCATGAAGTAGAAACAAAACAATTTTGTGGTTAGGGGTCACTATAACATGAGGAATTAACCATATTAAAGGTTCTCAGCATTAGGCAGGTTGATGACCAGTGAATTAGGAGACCTAAGTTCCGTACAAGAATTTAGACCCTCTTGAGAAGAGGTATCATAATAAGCTAAAATCACAGGCAAATTGAAGGTGAATATCCTTCCTCTACCCAAACTGTAAACAAAGCTGCCAGGCAAAATATTCCCAACAGTCCAGCCATGTCTTGTTTCCTAAGCCATGTTTTCCATCATGAGGTGGGTAGTGGTGCCTAAGGGACCCACTTTCACTGAAAGATACCAAGAAAAGACGATGGTGCATAGTGGGTTAGCTCTCAGGACCGAGAATCCTACAGATCCTTTATTTGCATTTCTAGTATTCTATAGTTTTCTTATTCACCTACCTAGAGGGTAGAACACAGTTGCAGACTGTGTCAATGTTATTACCAGATAACATTGAAGAATACACCTCTAGAACCCTCAACTTGTCCTTAAGGAATAAGTCACTTATCAATGGGTTAGTCTTGAGATACTAGAAAGATCCAGGGATAAAGTCACCTATTCAGTAGGAATGGACTGAAGAAGCATAAAGGAGATAGCATGAGAGTGTTGATGAGAAGAACCAGGTTGAGTGAGGCAGGCATCTCTGCTCTTACGAGAGCAATGTGGAATCCAGAATCAGAGGGATGCTTTTCCTTTGGAACAAACAAATAAACAAGAGCAAAGGAGGCTGTGTGCTTTCCCCCTAGTCCCTTCTTCTTTACATGTTTGACTTGAAAGGTTTAAATGAGAATGGTTCCCACAGGCTCATGTTTTTGAATGCTTAGACAGCATGGAGTGGCATTTTTTGGAATGATTAGAATGTGTGGCCTTGTTGGAGAAAGTATATCACCAGGGGTAGGCTTTGAGGTTTCAAAAGTCCATACCAAGCCTAGAGTCTCCTTTTCAGCCTATGGGATGGAATGTAGCTCTCAGATACTGCTCCAATGCCTTCCTGCATGCTGCCATGTTGCCCACCATGATGATAATGGAATAACTCTTTGAAACTGTAAGAAAGCTCTCAGTTAGATACTTTTTTTCATAAGAGGTGTCTTGGTCATGGTGTCTCTTCACAGCAATAGAAAAGTGTCTAGGACATCCATCTTTACTTCTGAAATTCACAAAGGTCCCAGATTCACCAGACAACTACCTTTTTGATAGCTCTTAATGCTATCATCCTTTCTTCCTTTCATCTAAGTCACCATCTTAAAAACCATATCATAGTTAATACTATAAAATCACAGTAGGCATAACTAAATGTTATAGTAGGACTTGAGCAAATTGAATATTCAGGTCACATCAAATTTGTCAAACAAAAGGAAAAGTCATTTGTTTTGTAAACCCAGGTACTTCTACATGGATTTTAATTATGGCAAAGAAACAAAGACCAGCTTGCAGTTATAAGTCTTAAGATTTTGTTCTATGTTTGGTAGTGATAAGCTTTGTGACCACAGGCAAACCACTTCGCTTCTCCGAATTATTATCTCTTTTAACCTATAAAACACGAGTAAGTAATTATTTTCCTATATGATTTATATCTCCATTCATGTTCATTTTATGCTATCAAATATGCAAAATACATACAAATAAGAGGCACTATAGAAAACCAAGCTTAAAAAAGCCTGCCCCAGCTTGCTCATAAGACTGGGAAATTCAGATTGCTTAAAAACTGCCTAAAAGTTTGAAAACTCTTTCCAAATCATTGTCTTATGAAGAAACTGAAGTTCAAAAACAAAAGATACTTGTAGAGTTGACTTCTCCTTGGAGGTCTGTGGAGAGTAGGGCAATGTGTTCCTAACTTAAGGTCAGTAGTGATTTAGGAAGCTCTGTGTAATTAGCTATCATTCTTTTTTATATGTTACATACTCACCTTCTTTAAAAATATAAAATATTTCTTTTCTCTATCTGGTATAATATACTGAATATTCCAGAAGGAATGTCTGAATGGTCCTATTATCTAAAAGATTGCATATAAGGTTGAAATCTGAGTCCACAGGAGCTCAAAAAGATAGGTTTAGTGTAGCCCTGGTTCTAGTCCTGACTAAAAGCATATCCTTTTATATCTTGACTGGCATTGCTCCTGTCAGAGCACTTAGTCTATAGTCTCCTATGTAACCAAGGATAAATATGACTTACTATATTATTAGATTGAAAAGAGTGTTTGTGTGTATGCATGTGTGTGTGTGTGTGTGTGTGTGTGTGTGTGTGTGTGTGTGTGTGTATGCATACATAGACATAAGACCCAGTCAAACAGTCCTTTGTTATATAAAGAAAGTTTGATTTGTTTGCTGGTTACAAGAATAGTTAGGATGAGATCTGGACTTCAACAGGCAAAAGTCAGTATGTTTCTCACCTCTTCAGTCCAGGGCAATAGCTGTGACTCACATTCGCAGCACGTCTCCCCCAGCTGGAAGGTTTTGAAGTGATTTAGAAGTGGAGGTGGCCTGGTTCATTTCCCTTCACATCCATGAACCCTCTTCTCACTCACAGGCCATCTCACCCTCACTGTCACGTCCTCGCTAACACTTATTTGCAGCATGTGGCTTTTCTGGGCCTTCACAGGAGGAGCTCTGACTTGCTTTGTTGGTTGGTAAGTGGAAATTCATCATGGGAGCTCGGGGAAAGTAAGCCGAGAAAATAACAGGCCAGAAAATGCCATCACCTGAAAAAGTTCAGCCGTTTGCAGAGGGTAGATATCCTTTCTTAGCAACTTCAGGGGTCCAAGGAAGTTTGTGATGCTTTCCTTCAGCAAAATCACTCTTGAGGGGCTTGCAATGGGCCAGTAGGTAGTGTTCCTAACTCACCATTTTCTCAGGAACCCCAGATGAAGCAGATATCAATGTTATCTCTGTTCTGAAGATGAGAGCTGAGGTATACAGACCTCGAGTCAGCCCCAAATGAATAAATGGTGAATCCAAGATGCAAACCCGAGTATGTCTGCTCCATCATACGTACTCTAGAGCAACTTGCTTTACCTTGTCTAGCAGAAGGGTGACAAAGATATGTAAAGTTTTAGTAAGATGCCTAGGAACAAATGTTTGGACATTATCCGCCTGAATCCTTGGTCCTCTATGAGCTATCTGTACACAGTTCCAACTAGTAGTTAGCTATTTAATATGTTCCAAATTAGGAAGAAATTAAATCTTGTTTTTAATTAAGGATGATACCCATAAGATTTGACCTTTCATACACATTCTGCCCTATGCTGCGTGCTGTGGATAGAAGGCGGCCTGGTGCTCACGACAAATTAACTGACGCCACCCTTGAGCATCCATTGAGAGCATGGTTGACTCAAGGCAGAGGGACAACATCTGCTCCATTCTGCCCTGCAGACTATAGGAATCGTCTCCCAGGCTTCTCATTCTTAGTACCTTTTTAATTACAGTCCCACTTGTTTTGTACCTCTTCCAGCTCACGCTGCCCTCTAGTCATCTTATCCAGGAAACAGCCCTATCATCCCATGAAGATAACAAGTGCGCTGGTTAGGTTGCCAATCGTTGGAGCCTTTGTTATACAGGTTTAGATAACATCTACAGAGTCACTGCAACATCAACTAGACTATGTCTAGGACCTTTGAACCTTTAAATTCTTCTCAAACTTACTTAATATTACCAATTAAAGATGGATCTTGCTTAATATAATACTTTGTAGATCATCCATTTTTCCTAATAATTTCAAATTTAGTTTAATTTTCATTTAGAGGTGACTAAGACTCCATTGTGTACATGAACCATTTTTTAAAAATAATATACTCATCCATTGATAGTCATCTAAGCTGCCTCTATTTGCTTGCTGTTGTAAATAAAGAAGAAATACATGGGTGTAAACACTTTAAAAAAAAAACCAGGAATGAGGCCAAGAGAGGTAAAAATAGATAATGAGGAAGGGGATTGGAGCAGACGGTATGACTGATGTGACAGCAGAAAGGAGGCTGAGCAGGGGAAAGGGCGGAGGTGGGAGGAAGGATGCTGGGAGAGCTGGGAATATGGGAGAATCAATTAAAACAACTTTCCGCTTGAAAATACTAAGACGATAACTAATAATTTACATGTTGATTAAAGATTAGGGGGGGAGTTCCTTTTAAATCACATCTTTCTCAATAAAGCCTTCTTTCTCAGTTCCCATTCTTGCAAGCTCCTTGAAGGGATGTCTGCCGTTCTGCTCAGCCATCACCAAGCTTGGTGTGCACTGTTCATAATCTACAAGTCTACTGCCAAGGCCAGCCATTGCCTGAGACATCATAGACATTCTCTTGAACTCCTGTTTAGCTGGGTCAGCTTGATGTTTGTTTCTCTTTTGGTTTAGTTCTCATCTTTACTGACTATTCTTTCCTCCTTGCTTCTGTTTACCTCACTTCCCTAAGCAGCATCATTTACCCTCTAATCTGGGCGAGAGAAGATGTGCCTAGTCCTGCGGCGACTTGGTGTGCCAGAGTGGGTTGGTCACTGCCAGGGACCTCCCCCTTCTCTGAGGAAAAAGGAGAGGGGACAATGGGGGTGTGTGCAGCGAGGGTGGGACTGGGAGCGGAGGAGGTGGCTACAATCAGGATGCAAAGTGGATAATTTTTTTTTTTAAAGATGTCATTCTAGACTTATAAACTGGGGAATTGGGTAGATATCCTAGTTTGGTTTGTATTGTGATAAAACACTGACCAAAACCAACTAAGAGAGAAAAAGCTTTATTTTATATTACAATGCCCAGGTCACAGTCTATCTCTGAAAAAAGTTAGCTAGGAACCCATGCAGAAACCTTGTATCAAGAACTATATCAGAGTCCATGAGAAAACACTGCTTTCTGGCTTGTTCTGTTTGCTTTCTTATGCAGTCCACAACCACTTGCGCAGGAATGCACTGACTACAGTGGGCTTTGCCCATCCCATATCAATCATCATTTAAGGCAATGCACTACAACAGGCCCTCAGGCAGCACGGTAGAGACCATTCCTCCGCTGAGGATTGCTCTTCCCACGGTATTCCAGTTGCATTAAGTTGACCAAAAACTAACAAGAACAGAGGACCTCACAGATTACTTTCTACTTCTGAAGTTCAATGCAGCCTAATGTATTTGCTTCTGAATTACTATTTAGATGTTTAAATATGCTCTATAGATTTTATATTTGTGATGGTTTATCATGTATAATGATGTGTTAAGGAAGAGCCAAGGCCGTGAGCCAAATATAGCCCGTAGTTTATTTTCCCTATAATTCTTATTTACAAATAGTTTATTCATTCATTCATAAAGGAGGAGATAAAACCACCCTGATCTACAGTGTGTACAGCATGCATCTTAGCTTAAAATATTCTCATTTATATTAAGAAATATGGTCTAGTAGACATTTTTGTTCAAGACCTTATTTTGCAAAGCACTTTTAGAGAAAGACATAGAAATCTCCACACTCCACTTCTCCACATGAGCACGGCCTCCTCTGTTCCCAATGACCACCAAGAATAGATGTTTTATTCCACCAAAATGGTTTGAGAACTTCAGTATTTTAGGATTGGCATTGATGATGGTGATGAGAAAGAAGCATGCGCCCTGGAGCTATCCAGACCTGATGAAGACAATTCATATAAAATCCATAAATAATACAAGTGCTTCTAATTGACACAACCAGGGTCAATTAAATTTCATGCCAAAGTATATTAAGGAGAGACACGATTGTTGAATATTAAGATTTGAAAGAAGTAACATCTGTGATTCATTGTTCATTTAATATAAAATTTATGGCATGCATTTTAAGATAGAGTAATTTTCCATTTCCGAGGGGTTTACATATTTTACCTTCTTTTTTAGCTTGTAGATATAATTTTATATCCTAAGTTTAAATTCCTATTTCGTCTTTCTAAATTGAAAAGCAATTAAAATATTAAGCACTAAGACGCTGAATTGATTATATTAGAGGAAAACCATTAAGTAAAATATTAATTAAAATAATATGGAAGTATTTGGGGCTTTATTAAATATTTACTGACTTAACAGTGTTGCCAATGTGCTTATTATTACTGTTGCTGCTTCTGAAGGTGGACACCAAAATAGCCACTGCACGTGAATAAATTAACCTTTCAAATGAATATTACTTCAAATAATAGGTTTTATCATACCATATTAAATATTAACTTTTAGTTAAATCAATGTGCACAAAATGGTACATTATGAATTTGACTAAGTTTTGGACAAGAGTTATATTTTTAAGGTTATCTTTGCTGTTATTCTTAGGTGAGAGCAATTTTTCAAGTTAAATGAAACAGCGCAGTTCAAATGTGCTCTTTCTTACTCTGTCGTGTGCGACTCTTCTTCAGCATCACGTTCTCTCTGTGAGTGGTAACACCAGGCTTTTTCTTTTTTAGGAAGTCTCTCTGGCTACCAGAAATTGTACACAAAAGGCTTGATGGAACTGTCAATCAATGTACCTCCACTTGCCCTAATGAAAGGCAAGCCCTGTATTGGGGACAAGACGGATAGACTTTCTCTCTTGAGAAAAATGGCTTCCAGGAAGAAAGGACTTGATGACTGCAGGGCCATTGCTGATCAGCTCTCTGTGCCCTTCTGCATCTTGGCTTCTCCGTTACTGGTCATTTACTTCCGGACTTTGTGGAGATGTGAAATTATTTACTTTTTCCTTTCCAGCACACACACACAGACACAGACACCTGGTTTTCCCATAAGTTAAGCAGGATCACTTTCTTTTGGTGTGTGTTATGATATATGAACAGATCTATGGAGTTTACAGGTACATGCAAATGAAGACTGAGTAAAATATGAATCATGTTCTGAAACAATAGAGCAGATATAGATTTGCAAAAACATTTTACTGTATCTGATCGATATTCTCCCTCTCTCTCTCTCTCTCTCTCTCTCTCTCTCTCTCTCTCTCTCTCTCTCTCTCCCTCTCTCCATCTCTCCCTCCCTCTTTCCCTCTCTTTCTCTCTGTGTGTATATGTGTATTCATGTGTATTACCAGGTTTGCATAATAAAATATACAAACACTTTCTAACTGTAAATACTCCGTGTTAGCAGTAAGAGCAATTACACCCATTGTTTCTTGTGTGTTGCTGTTAACCTAGCATTACTGCGTGACCTGTTTGGCAACAGACACGTCTTCTCCAGACTGCTGATGTTTATTTGACTGTGTGAACTCTGCTAGCTAATGTTGATTCAGGCAAACACCACTGAAATGAAAGTAAATACATAGGCTTTATCAAAACAATGAAAAACATGTGTGACAACAGCATTTTCTCCTAACGAAGTGCATTTAGAAACTAAGAATTTTCTTTTTATTTCAGAGGGTTTCTGTTTTGTCTATAAATTACAGAGTTTCAGAGAGAACTATGAGGTCTGGAAAAGGGATCATCCTTATGAAATAGGATGTTCTGTTTATATGGCTATTATTCACGATATCTAAGTTAGTCCTTTTAAAGCCCAAAAGGATTATGTCTGCTACCCAGGGGAAAACAGTGAGGCTCAATGAATAAGACATAACTTGCCCATGGTTACCCCTCACTTAGAAGAGACAGGCGCAGTGGTGAACTGCGGTATCTCAGGCATCAGAACCCATGGCTTTAGAGGCACTGCATGACCTAAAATTAGTAACAGGGTTTATACTCTATCCATTAATCCATGGAAAAACACCATAATATTTTCATTGCATAAGAAGAAAATGGATATAATTCATTACAAAAATATCTTTTAATAATCAACTCAAATACTAATTTAGAGAGTTTACTTTTTGAAGAAAATAAAACAATATGACTAAGTGTACCACTAATTTTGATCTCAATTTTCTTATGTTGCATATCATCTTGAACTCTTGGGTTCAATATGTAATACTTAACTTATGACTACAAAAGAAAAATGTTCACTGTTCTCCTTAGCAATAAAATTTGAAAGACAAGAGCAGACATTTTAAGAATCAAAAGATAAAAAAACAATGGCATAATTTTTATCTACTGCTGTCCAGGCCTCAAAAATTGTCATTAAAAACAAAGATTTCATAAGCTAAAATGTTTACTTTGTGGCAATACAAAAAGGAATGGTGGTAAGCAAATCTCAAGAAGGGTTAGGGGAGGAAGAACAGAGAGAAGATGGATAACGGAGTCAGGGGTAGGACCATACTGTCACTCGCAGAATAATTATGATTGACAACAACTGGTTGTATATTTAAAAATAGCAAATAAAACTTTGGATGTTTCCAAGGCAAGGAAATGACAAATGTTGGGTATGTTTGATATGACATTTATTCCAGTTTCAGTATTATATATTGGTTAAATATATTGATATATCATATTCTACTTCAGAAATATCAGTTATATTTTAATAAATTTAATACTAAAGTGCCTAGAAGTCACCATTACCAATTCTGTATCAATGAGAATGGAATTTCATGTCATACCAAAAAAAAAAAAAAAAAAAAAGAAATTTTTGTTACATATGCAAATGAATGAAACTGTAAGTTGTATTTTAGTAAAAGACCCAGAGTTCTGAACATGGTATCCCTTGGGTAACTAGCAGTGTCATCACTTGGGAATTTGAATGTACAAACTCTCTGACCATGTTAGACATGCTAATTCAGAATCCATGAGGGTAAAACCCATGGGTCTCCATCACTAGCCCTCCAGGTGATTCCATAGCAACTATTCAAGTTCATTGTGAGATGCAAACTGGCACCATATCAAACAAGGTAGATGGTAAAACAAACTGTCAATGCTTCAGTTTGTTTTCTCTTCAGAGTCTCCTAATTGCTACAAGCAGCCTCAATAGCTGTTAAACATGTGGAGCAAATACAACTGTAGCTTTGTAATTCATACTTTTTAATTTTTTCACACCCACCTAAGTGGCAAGGAACCTAGTAGTCAATGCAGGGCCTTCTTTGTCCAGTGTTCTAAAAGCATCCTTGGTCTTAGGGGAGGACAGCTTGTTACGCCTGAGGGTAACAGAAAGTTATTCTCAGGTTTTTAGTTTGTACTGGTCACCATTAAGAAATCCTACTGTGTAAGTAGCTTCCCAGGTCTGGCAATTTTGACATTTTTGTAACAGTCTTGAGATACAAAACCATTGCTGACACTGAGATTTTTGTCCTTGGTCTAGTTTGTCTTTGGACACCCAGCAAGCATATCTGCTGAGCTCTTATTTGGGAGGCCAAGTGCAGGTTCCCATTGCTTTCATCCCATGGCTTCCATCCACACACGTGCGCGCGCGTGCGCGCGCACACACACACACACACACACACACACACACACACACACACACACACACACACTTCACCAAGGCCCATAACAAGAATCCTCAGCAAGGTGATTTAATGAAATAATAAACTGTCATAATCTTTCTGTAAGCTGCTTACTCCTACACTAGCCGGGCCAGAGCTTAAACCTTCATAATCTCTTTCTGAACTGGCTTCCCAGTCATAGGAGACACTATTTATCCAAACTATGGTGTCTGAAGCATTATTACTGGTAGCTGACCTTAATAATAAAACCACTGTACTTTGATGTTTTTTATAGAGTACCTTCTATGTGTGCCCAGGACCTTTCTGCTGGTTCTTTCATTTAGTTTCTCAAAGAACTCTGTGAGGAATGTTCTGCTTTAAGCAGCATAAGTGGTTTATCTTGGATGAGAAAAGATCAAGACACAGCTTCAGCTCCGAGTCCCCCCTTCACGGCGTCGCAGAGGATACAGATCTTCACTGCAGCAAAGGAACTCCTGTCCTCCCCATGCCACTCACATTTGCATCACTTACATAAAACTCATCCACCATAGCCAAAAGATCCATGGTAAGTGCCTTGGAAATAATTCTAATGTTTGATCAGTAATGTTTTGGAGTAAAAGCCTCCTTGAGGTATGTGCCTACTGATCCTGCCCAGTGTGACAAGTGAGAGCCATTTTTGGAGGAAATGGAGGCTAGCTTCCTGAGACTAATTTCCCCAAACTCCAAAGTATCTTCTCTTGAAGTAAAGAGCACCCGGTGTACATTCAAACATGTGTGTCAATTAACAAGCCCAAGGGCCAGACCAATGAGGTTGTGGCATTTGAAAAGACAACTGGAGAGGGTTTAATGAGGAAAACCAAAGTGCACTAAAAAATTCACACCAACAGTAGCCCTAAGCGATAATACGCAGCAGGCTTTATGCTGAGTACTGACTCTCAGTATTATCATAGATAATGCTGCTGAAGACATCATGGACTTGTTCTGTTTCCCAGTGCTAAAGTTTCCATCTGAATTTGTGCTAGAGTAGGACAATGTGGGGGACTTTAGATCCTTGAGGCACACCCATGAAGAGGAATTGTCTTTTCCTCAGCTGCTCCATTGCTTCCTAGCATTATGTGGTTTTTTAATATTTTATTAATTTATTCATATTACATCTCAATTGTTATCCCAACCCTTGTTACCTCTTTTATTAATTTATTCATATTACATCTCAATTGTTATCCCAACCCTTGTTACCTCCCGTTCCTCCCTCCCTCCCATTTTCACCATATTCCCCTCTCCTATGTCTGTGACTGAGGGGGATCTCCTCCTCCTCTATATAATCATCGAGTATCAGGTCTCTTGTTGATAGCCTGTTATCCTTCCTCTGAGTGCCACCAGGCCTCCCCATCAAGAAGACATGGTCAAATATGGGGCACCAGAGTTCATGTGAAAGTCAGACCTCACTCTCCACTCAACTGTGGAGAATTTCCTGTCCATTCCCTAGATCTGGGTAGATTTGAAGTTTATTGCACATATTGTCCTTGGCTGGTGCCATAGTTTGTGCAGAACCCCTGGGACCACATCTGCCTGTCATAATGTTCTTCTTGTAGGTTTCTAGGACCCTCTTATTCCCCCATTCTCCCATATTTCTCGCACCTAGAGTCCCAATAGGATGTCCTCACATCTATCTCAATTTCCTTGTAAGTGAAGACTTCCATGGGATATGCCTCTTGGGCTAGTGTCCAATTATGAATGAGTATATACCATTTGAGTCTTTTTGCTTCTGGGTTGACTTACTCATTACGATCCTTTCTAGTTCCATCCATTTGTCCAGAAATTTCAGGAATTCCTTGTTTTTAATAGCTGAGTAGTATTCCATAGTGTAAATGCACCACAGTTTCTTTTCCCACTCTTCTATTGAGGGACACTTAGGCTGTTTCCATGTTCTGGCTATTATGAATAAGGCTACTATGAACATGGTTGAGCAAATGTTCTTGTTGTGTGCTGGAGCATCTTCTGGTTTTTCTCAGCCAGGCCCTCTCACCTTCATATGCTGCTTCACCACAGGCCCTCACCAGCATGGCCAAAATATCATGGATTCAAATTTCCATCCCTCCTTTGTTAATGCCCTCAGACATCTACTTCCATAACATAAAGCCAGTGCTCTCTATTTTATCCTCTTCAATAATAAGCTTTATGTCACCACTTTATTGAGTTACTATGAAGACCAAATGAGGAGAAGACTAGGCACCAAACAAGGCCTCAATGCATGTTATCTGTTACTATGTCTTCCCTTCTAGATATGTGAAAGCTATGATACTGAAGAAATATCCTGAGATGGCCTGAGCATTGAGAGCCCACTCTATTTCAATGATTCATGGGAGGTGATGGGGTGGGGGTGGGGTGGGGAATCCAGCTTTGTCCAGTTTCTTGTGCTTTCTTCCGGAACTGAGGGTATAAGACTCCCATCCCTCTAATCTCTCTACCCTACTCTTGCAAATGTGCCCTTGCTTCTCTTAGACCAATTGCTTTTACCTACATAAAAATTAAGAACAACCATTATAGGGAGAAGGTACAAGGTTTCAACAGAGTTGAGCAGAATGGAGATAAACTCATGTGTGAAAGCCATTGATACTTTCATTAAGTACTGACCTGACTATGGTAAAGTTCTACATTGATATGTGTCTCCCAGTGGCTCCCACAGAAGTCACCCAACTGCCTGCACTGGAATGTAATCAGGTAACCTTTGTCTGTGACAAGTCCCAGGCTGGTGAATGTTAAAATACAAACAAAAGGAAATGACTTTTTGATTGACATGACTGCTCTGTGGATTGGCCCCACAGATAAAATCAGTCAAAACAAATCAGTTTATGCACCAACACATACTTAGAAAGATTGTATTTGGAAATTTCACAGCAGATGTGATCTTTTCCTGTTTTTGCTTTTAAAGTCCTTGGTATCATTTATCTTATGATAAGGGAGAATAAAAAAAGAGACAGTCAGCAATAGTTCTGAGTTTTTAATTATATAAGATCAGACTGGGAGTATTCAAAAACAGTGCTTTTCTGGGTCTCTAGAGAAAAATATCCCGAGTCTGTAAGTTTAGAATTAACAAAGAATATATGAAGACAAAGAATATACATACACACATACATGTATGTGTGTGTGTGTGTATATATATATTTACCTTATAGAAATAGAGCCATAGGTCTCCTTGGCCTTTGGGAAATCAGGAGAAGAAAAAAATGAAAACGATGCATGCTCATACATTGATAAAATGAATACTGAGTCTGTGATGCTCATAGATACTCTTTCTAAGTGAATGAAAGTCTTAAGGAGATTACTCCTAGGCATTGGTACTTGGTTTTTCAGTTTGCAGTCCTGGCTATTGGTATATATGATAATGTTGAAGGGAGGAAGAGAGGATAAATGATCATTGTAAGATCCTGCCTTGTTTTGATGTCTTGGGTTTTCTTTGCCCTTAGTCAGTAATCATCAATAGAATTTCATATCACACAAATAATATCCATTCAGGCATCACTCAACAAAGTGCTTCTTAAGTCCTCTTCAAATTACGACCTCCAACTTGTAAAAAGCCTTTGTATATGAAATACATGGGTGGACAAAAGGTCCTCTATCATGTCTCATGGCTGTTGTGTCACGTTTCATTTTGCTTTACCACCATCCTCAGATACCAAGCACTCAAAACAGCAAAATAGCAAAGAAGCTCCTGGCCCCAACTCTTTTCCACTGTTTCAGAGCCTCCCCTTCAGTTTTCCCTCTTGTCCTCTAAAGTTCTAGTATACCGGAATTCATGGGAGTTCCTGAATGGTCACTTAATGCCCTATGTTTTGTCTATAGTATAGCAGGGGGATCATGTGGCCAAACTCAGCACACACTTCTCCACACCTTTGTGACAGTATCATCATGGTCACACTAGCAAAACACAGTACTTCTGACCAGCAGGCTGCAGAGCACATCACGGCAAGTATCATGCTCCCCCCCCCCCTCTCTCTCATGCCTAAGTAATTGACTTTATGTGAGGGCCAAGAAGAATAGATAAGAGAGAACATCATCTAATGAGCTGCAGAAAACTTTTCACCACCACACTTTGTGCCAAAACTTCAGTGCCCATTTTGTTTGTTTGTTTGTTTGGTTTGTTGGTTGGTTTTTGGTATTTTGAGACAGGGTTTCTCTGTATAGCCCTGACTGTCCTGAAACTCACTTTGTAGACCAGGATGTCCTCAATCTCACAGAGATCTGTTTGCCTCTGCCTACTAAATCTGAGGATTAAAGGCATACACCACTATACCTGGCTCAGTGCCCATTTTTAAAATGCATATAGACTTTATTTATTTATAATAAACTATATATAGTAAGAACAATTATGAAAAATCAGGAAAGCAATATGTAAAAGTTATATCCAAAATATTTAGCTCGGCCCCAGGTTTTCTGAGCTCCATACTGACAAGGGGCTCCATGCTCTAGCTCCTGGGACACCACCCCCTTCTGCAATCCCAGAAGTCAGAAGCTATCAGGGAACAACATAGCCTGACAGCAGAGGCAAGATCAGCCCGAGCTATCTATGTCAGATCCCCCCATAGTGTGCTCTACTCTCCATCTCCTGGGCATGCCCCATCTTCATCTGCAGTCCTGGAAGAGGTAGGCAGCCATCAGTGAACATCTGTAATTCTAGAGAGCAGCAGCCATCAGACACTACCAATTCTCCTTGTATCTCTAGAGGCCTGCTACCAACCAAGAAAACCAGAGGTCTGCTACTACTAGGGACTACTAGCTCTACCTACAATCCTTGAGGCCTACTACACCAGGCACCAAAACCAGGGTCAAGCAGATGTCTAGTGGTCAGTATAAGAACACAAGCAACAAAACCTAGGATCATATGGCACATCCAGACCCAGCCATCCTACTTCAGCAAGTCCTGGATATTCTAACACACCTGAAGTGCAATAAAATGATCTTAAATCTGATGTTAAAAAATGATAGAGATAGTGAAAGGGGAAATAAATACATCAAAGACATCCAGGAAAATACATTCAAATAGATGAAGGAATTAAATAAATCCCTTCATGAAATACAGAAAAATACAATCAAACAGGAGAAGGAAATTAGTAAAACTACTCAAGGCCAAAAAATAGAAATAGAAGCAATAAAGAAAACATAATCTAAGGCAATCCTGGAGATGGAAAACCTAGGAAAGAGAATAGGAACTACAGACACAAGCATCACCAACAAGATACAGAACAAAGAAAGAATGTTAAAAGGTGCAAGGAAAAAAGGCCAAGTCACATATAAAGGCACACCTATCAGAATTATACCTGACTTCTCAACAGAGACTATAAAAGCAAGAAGGGCCCAAACAGATGTCTTACAGAAACTAAGAGATCACAGATTACAACCCATACAAAACTTTTTTTGCCAACCCAGCAAAACTTTCAATCAACCTACATGGAAAGAACAAGATATTCCATTAAAAAAAAAAGTTTAAAAAGTACCTATATAAAAATCCAGCCTTATAGAAGACACTAAAAGGAAAATTCCAACCCAAGGAGGCTAACTACACCCAAGAAAACACAGGAGATAAATAAATAAATAACCCACCTCTGCAAAACCAAAAGAAAGAAAATCTCTCTCTCTCTCTCTCTCTCTCTCTCTCTCTCTCTCTCTCTCTCTCTCTCCTCCCACCACCATCATAAAAATAATAGGAAATAACAACCACTGGTCATTAATATCTCTCAATGTCAATGCCCTCAACTCCCTAATAAAAAGACACAAGCTAACAGAATGGATGCAACAACAGGACTCATCCTTCTGCTGCAAAAAAGAAACACATCTCAGCAATAAAGATAGACAGTACCTCAGAGTAAAGGGATGGAAAAAGATCCTCCAAGCAAACAGATCCCAAAAGCAATCTGAGGTAGCCATTCTAGTATCTAATAAAATAGGCTTCCAAAGAGATGGGGAAGGACATTTCATACTCAAAAGAGGAAAAATACACCAAGATGACATCTTAGTTCTGAATACCTATGCCTCAAATGCAAGGGTACCCACATTCATAAAAGAAGCATTACTCAGGCTTAAATCACACACTGAAACCTGTACATTAATAGTGGGAGACTTCAACACCCTACTCTCCCCAACAGACAGATCATTGAGACAGAAACTAAATAGAAGAATAATGAAAGTAATAGGGATCATGAATCAAATGTATCTAACAGATATCTACAAACATTTCACCAGAGTACAAAATAATATACCTTCTTCTCAGCACCTTACAGAACCTTCTCCAAAATTGACCATATACTTGGTCACAAAGCAAACTTCAACAGATACAAGAGGATTGAAATAACCATTTGCATCTTATCAGACCACTATGGCTTAATGTTGGAATACAATAAGAACAAAAGAAAGCCTACAAACTCATGGAAACTGAAAAACTTTTCATTCAAAGACCACTGGGCCAGGGACAAAATAAGGAATTAAAGACTTTCTAGAATTCAATGAAAATGAAGCCACAACATACCCAAAATCATGAGACACATTAAAGCAATGCTAAGAGGAAAGGTCTTAGCACTAAGTTCCTTCATAAAGAAATGGAAGAGATCCCATAATAGCAACTTAAAGCACAGATGAAAGAAAAAACACCAAAGAGGAATAGACAATAGGAAATTATCAAACTCAGGGCAGAAAACAATATATTAGAAACAAAGATAATAACACAAAGAATCAATGAGACCAAGAGCTGGTTCTCTGAGAAAATCAACAATATAGACAAACCCCTAGCCAAACTAACTAAAAAGAAGAGATACAGTATTCAAATGAACAAAATTAGAAAATCAGAAATGAAAAGGGAGATATAATAACAGAAACTGAAGAAATCCAAAGAATCATTAGGTCTTACTTCTAAAGCCTGTATTCCACAAAATTGGAAAATCTAAAAGAAATGGACTATTTTATTGATAGAGTTCACTTGTCAAAGTTAAATCAAGATCAGGTAAATAATATAAAATATCCTATAAGCCCTAAGAAAATAGAAACAGTCATCAAAAGTAAGTCTCGCAACCAAAAATAAATAAATAAATAAATAAATAAAATTAAAATAAATAAATAAATAAATAAATAAATAAATAAATAAATAAATAATCAATCCCAGGTCCAGATGATTTTAGCAAAGACTTCTACCAGACATTCAAAGAAGAGCTAATACCAATATCCCTCAAACTATTCCACAAAGTAGAAACAGAAGGAACATTGCCAAACTCATTCTATGAAACCACAGTCATCCTGATACTTAAACCACACAAAGACTCACCAAAGAAAGAGAATTTCTGACAAGTTTTACTCCTGAAAACTGATGCAAAAATACTCAATAAAACACTTGCAAATCAAATCCAAGAAGACATAAAAAATATCATCCTTCATAATCAAGTAGGCCTCATCTTAGGGATTCAGGCATGGTTCATCATATCCAAACCATCAATGTAATCCACCATATGAACAAGCTAAAAAAAAATCACTTGATCATCTTAGTAGATGCAGAAAAAGCCTTTGACAAAATATAAAGCCTTTCGTGATAAAAGCCTTGGAGAGATCAGGGACACAGGCACATACCTAAACATAATAAAGGCTATTTACAGCAGGATGATACCCAACATCAAATAGAAAGAAACTCAAAGAAATTGCACTAAAATCAGGGACAAGACAAGGCTGCCCACTCTCTCATATCTCTTCAGTATAGTACTTGAAGTTCTAGCTACAGCAATAAGACAACAAAAGGAGATCAAGGGAATCCAAACCATGAAGAAGTCAAGGTATCACTGTTCACAGATGATATGAAACTATACTTAAGTTCCTATCAAAAATCCACCAAAAAACTCCTTCAGGTGATAAGCACCTTCTGCAAAATGGCTGGATACAAGATAAACTCAAAAAAAATCAGTAGTCCTCCTGTATACAAATGACTAATGGGCTGAGAAAGAAATTAGGAAAATTACACCCTTCACAATAGCCACAAATAATACCAAGTATCTTGATGTAACACTAAGAAAGCAAGTCCAATACCTGTAAGACAAGAACTTCAAGTCTCTGAAGAGAGAAATTGAATAAGATATCAGAAGATGGAAAGATGTCTCGTACTTATGGATAGGTAAGATTAACTTAGTAAAAAACAGTCATTGTCCCAAAAGCAATCTATAGATTCAATGCAATCCCCATCAAAGTACCAACCCAATTCTTCACATACCTTGAAAAAACAATTCTAAACTTCATATTAAAAAACAGAATAGATAAAACAATCCTTTACAACAAAAGAACTTCTGGAGATATCTCCATCCCTGACTTCAAGCTATACTACAGAGCAATAGAAAGAAAACCAGCATGGTGTTGGCACAGAAATAAGTTGACTGATCAATGGAATCAAATCAACGACCCAAAAACAAACCCACCCACATATAAAAATTTGATTTTTGAAAAGGAGCTAAGACCACACAATGGAAAAAACCATCATCTTCAAAAAATGGTGCTGGCTAACTGGATACCAACATGTAAAAAATGCAAATAGATTCATATTTATCACTCTGCACAAAACTCAAGCCAAGTGGATGAAAGACCGCTATATAACACTAGATACACTAAATCTATTAGAAGAGAAACTTGGAAAGAGCCTTGAACTTATTGGCACAGGAGACAACTTCTTGAACAGAACACCAACAGCTCAGGCTCTAAGAGACTTCTTGAAACTGAAAATATTTTGTAAGACCAAGGACACTGTCAATAGAATAAAATGACAGTCTACAGATTGGGAAAAGATCTTCACCAATCCTACATCTGACAAAGGGCTAATATCCAAAATATATTTTTAAAGGCCTCAAAACTTTGAATACTAAAAAACAAAATAACCCAATTAAAAGTGGGACATAAAACTAAACAGAGAATTCTAAAAAGAGTAATCTTGAATGCCTGAGAAACACTTAAAAAATGCTCAAACTCCTTAGTCATTATAGAACTGTAAATCAAAATGACTCTGAGATTCCATCTTATCCCCATCAGAATGGCTAATATCAAAATCTCAAGTGACAGCATGTGCTGGAGAGGATTGGAGAAAGGGGAACATTCTTCCATTGCTGGTGGGAATGCAAACTTGTACAACAACTTAGGAAATCAATCTGATCCTTTCTCAGAAAACTATTAACAGGTCTACCCCAAGACCCTGCTATGACACTCCTGGGTTTATACCCAACAGATGTTCCACCATATAACAATTATGTTCATAGAAGCTTTATTTGTAATAGCCAACATCTAGAAAGACCCTACATATCCTCAACTGAAGAATAGACAAAGAAACTGTGGCACATTTACATAATGGAATACTTCTCAGCTATTAAAAACAAAGAAATCATGAAACGTGTAGGCAGATGGATGGAACTAGAAAAGATCATCCTGAGTGAGGTAACCTAGACCCAGAAAGACACACATGGTATGTATTCACTAAACATACTACAATGCACAGACCCAAAGAATACAAGGAACAAGGAACAAGGAACATCCGTGGGAGGATGCCTAAATCTTACTCAGAAGGGGAAAGAGAATAGACAGAGGTAGTGGCTGAAGAGAAGGAACAAGGTAGGAAAGGAAACACAAATACATATTAGGTTGGAGATTAGACCTGTGGAGATTAGGAGCCAGAGAACAGAATACATGGAGAGAAAAGAGAAACTGTGGGTAGGGGCACCTCTGTGACAAGCTGGAGACCTAAGTCAGTGTAGGCTCCTGGAAGGATATGAGAGGGACTCCTAGTAGCAAAAGCCATAGGGACAGAAGAGGAAACCCTGTAGCTAGACAAGTCTCCTAGTATAGGGAGGGGAATACCAACCCACCCACAAAAACTTAGACTCAAAATTCATCCTGCCTACAAGATGTGCAGGTATAAATAAAGAGCAGATAGAGCAGAGACTGAGGGAATGTCCAACCAATGCCTGGCTCAACCCAAGACTCACTCCATGAGAGACAATCAACCCCTGAGAGGCAGGAGCCTAGCAGAGTTGTCCTCTGAGAAGCTCCACCCAGCAGTGCCTCGAAACAGATGCTGAGACACAGAGCCAAACATTAGGTGGAGCACAGGGAGTCTTGTGGGAAAATTCAGGGAAATAGAAAAGGATCTGGAGGTGACAAGGACTTCATAAGAAGACCAACAGAGTCAATTGACTGTAGCCCAGAGGGACTTCTAAGACTGAGGCACCAGCCAAGGACCTTTCATGGACTGGACATAGGCTCCTACAAAGATGTAGCCAATGGATAGTTCAGGATTCATGTGGGTCCTCTATTGAGGGGAGCGGGGCCTCTCTTTGGCATGGACTTTCTTGCCAGCTTTTCTATTACTTCCCCCTGGCAGGACTGCCACAAGAAAAGAGGATGTGCTCAGTTCTGATGTGAACTTGATGAGCTGGTGTGAGTGGGTAGGGGGGCTCCCCTCTCTGGAAAATATGGGAGGGGGTATAGGGAGGGAGTCCTGGACTGGGAGGTGATGAGGGATGAGGCTACCACCAGGATATAAAATAACTAAATACATAAATAATAAAATATTTAGTTCATTTGTATTCAGCAACCTTGAAGTACTGTTGTCCTATCTAGATGCGTCTAAAGTTCTGTACCTACATCATTCCCTATCATATCTTATATTTACCAATGTAAAAAACATCTATCTAGACCTTAAAACATTTTCTTAAATCCTAAACAACTTAAGCTTAACTGTGAAGCTATAACTATCTAGTCTTCAACCCCATTAGAGACTTAAGAAGGAATAAAATTATTACTTAAATAGGAAGTGCAGGCAAGGGGCTTCCAAAGCTAAGAGATAACCGAGACAGTTTACTGCCTGGTCAGTCACTCATTCTTTATAAATAATGTTAGAGCATCCTCTTCAGCTTTCTGGTCCAGTATATCTGCCATACATAATTGTGAATCAGGAAATGTGAAGGACTTGCTTACCCTGCCATATCAGAACTTGGTAGTCAATGCAGCCTCCATCCACATCTTGTCTATTTTAGACATCAGTGCCCATCTCTTTAATGTAAGTCTAAGAAAGCCCAGGCAGATTTCCTAGAGCTCCTCTGAGTAGTGGTGCAGAACAAACTTCACCTTAGGAGGTTCTGAGTGAGGCCCTCTTTCCAAAGTCTCCTTTCTTGTTAAGGTCTTACACAGTTTATAGTTTCAAGGCATTCTTTGTGAGGCTGAAGGTAACAGGAAGGATCGTTTTCTCAAATGGTTGATCAGGATAACAGTTCAGAAGATGGACCATGCACCCCTGGGTTTTGAAATCATGTGTGTGCCCCTGATGGGAAAATCTGTACCTTGTGATGCTTACTTAGCTTTGCTGTTCCTACCTGAAAGTGATATCAAGTTGGAACTTAAAATTGGGCTTATAAGTAAGGAGAACCACCCCTCTGTTATGTGGAAATAAATCTCCCTTTTGATGGACAAGCCCAGCATTTGATTTAATTGGCTAGTTTCTTCAGCTGTCTTCCCCTCAGCTCTATTTGTGACACTCAGCTGTTACTACTTCAGCAACCTTTGATTAAGATGCAATAAATTCCTTCCAGGGATTGGAATTAAGGAAAAGTTTTGAATATACAAGATAATTGAAGGTATACATTACAATACTTATATTTAAAACTTTTATAATCCGTAATATCATAGATAAAACAGAGAAAATACTGTAGCTTATATAATGTTTTTTATGCTAAATCCACCAATGAAGATGATAGCAATGTTTTCATTGGCTTGCAAGTTTCTAATTAAAAAGTCTGTCTTTTAATGAAAAGCCTATCTTTTGTAAAGTATGTGTTAGTTTTTTTTTTTTTTTTTTTTTACTGCTACAATGACATACATGAGATAACTAACAAATAGAGGTTTTATTTGACTCTCAATTTGGAGATTCGAGCCCATGACTGATTGTCTCCATTGCTCTGGCCTATGATGAGGTAATCCATTGTGGTCGAAGCATTTGTTAAGGCAAAAGACTCACTCCATCAACCAGAAAACAAAAGGAACAAAGAAAGAGACTGTTGTGCCATAATTCCCATTCAAGGACATACCCGTATGGCTTAAGGGCCTCCTCCTAAGATGTTACCTCTTAAGAACACCATACCGAAGACAGCCTAGCATACAAATACTTAAGGACCCTTATCAAATTATAGCATCATCTTTTAAAACTATGAAAACTACTTGTTTTCATACACCATTCTGCACTGAGCTCCATGTTCCAACACCACAGGGCAATAGATGTCTTCAGGACAAAACGGTTAGTGACTATGGGGTTTGCTTCATGTACATCTCCCATGAACTGTAGCTCTGTTTTGGCTCCATTTTCATTACTAAAGACAATTAGTTTGTTTTTAAAGAATTTATCATTATTAAAAATGAGTGGTATAGTTTTTAAAGGTGGAAGTTGAGTCAGTTGCCAGTTGTTCATCATGGCTGAAAACATAAATTTGTTCATGTGGTCTTTGAGTAACATAAGTAAAATTTAAAAGTTATTTTTTTTTTCTTTTTTTTTTTTTTATTAATTTATTCTTGTTACATCTCAATGTTTATCCCATCCCTTGTATCCTCCCATTCCTCCCCCCCCCCATTTTCCATTATTCCCCTCCCCTATGACTGTTCCTGAGGGGATTACGTCCCCCTATATATTCTCATAGGGTATCAAGTCTCTTCTTGGCTACTTGCTGTCCTTCCTCTGAGTGCCACCAGGTCTCCCCCTCCAGGGGACATGGTCAAATGTGAGGCACCAGAGTATGTGAGAAAGTCGTATCACACTCTCCACTCAACTGTGGAGAATATTCTGACCATTGGCTAGATCTGGGAAGGGGGTTTAAAGTTTACCTCCTGTATTGTCCTGGCTGGTGCCTTAGTTTGAGTGGGACCCCTGGGCCCAAATCTGCCTATCATATTGTTCTACTTGTAGATTTCTAGGACCCTCTGGATCCTTTTATTTTGCTGTTCTCCCATGCGTCCTCTCATTTAGAGTCCCAATAGGATGCCTTCCCCTCTGTCCCAGTTTCCTGGTAAGTGAAGGCTTTCGTGGGACATGCCCCTTGGGCTAGTATGCAGATATAAGTGAGTATATACCATTTGATTCTTTCTGCTTCTGGGTTACTCCCTCATTATGATCATTCTAGCTCAATCCATTTATCCACAAATTTCGGGAATTCCTTGTTTTTAATAGCTGAGTAGTATTCCATAGTGTATATGTACCACAGTTTCTTTATCCACTCTTCTACTGAGGGACAATTAGGCTGTTTCCATGTTCTGGCTATTATGAAATAAGGCTGCTATGAACATGGTTGAGCAAATTTTCTTGTTGTGTGCTGGAGCATCTTCTGGGTATATTCCAAGGAGTGGAATAGCTGGGTCTTGAGGGAAGCCCTATTCCCATTTTTCTGAGATAGCACCAGATAGATTTCCAAAGTTGGCTGTACTAGTTTGCATCCCACAGCACTGAAGGAGTGTTCCTCTCTCCCCACATCCCTCGCCAGCATGTGGTGTCGCTTGAATTTTTGATCTTAGCCATTCTGAGGGTGTAAGATGGAATCTCAGAGTTGTTTTGATTTGCATTTCCCTGATGACTAAGGAGGTTGAGCATTTCTTTAAGTGTTTCTCAGCCATTTGATACTCCTCTGTTGAGAATTCTCTGTTTAGTTCCAAGCCCCATTTCTCAATTGGGTTATTCGGTTTGGTGGTGTTTAATTTTCTTGAGTTCTTTATATATTTTGGATATTAGACCTTTGTCAGATGTAGGGTTGGTGAAGATTTTTTCCCAGTCTGTAGGCTGTCGCTTTGTTCTCTTGACAGTGTCTCCTGCCTTACAGAAGCTTCTCAGCCTCATGAGGTCCCATTTATTAATGGTTGACATTAAGGCCTGGGCCGTTGGTGTTCTGTTCAGGAAGTTGTCTCCTGTGCCAATATGTTCCAGGCTCTTTCCCACTTTTTCTTCTAAGTGAGTTAGTGTCTCTGGTTTTATGTTGAGGTCTTTAATCCACTTGGATTGAGTTTGTGCAAGGTGACAGATATGGGTCCAGTTTCATTTTTTACACATAGACCTCCAGTTAGACCAGCACCATTTGTTGAAGATGCTATCCTTTTTCCATTGAATGGATTTGGCTTCTTTGTCAAAAATCAAGTGACCATATGTGTGTGGATTCTATCTGGGTCTTCGATTCGATTCACTGATCAACCAGCCTGTTGCTGTGCCAGTACCATGCTGGTTTAAAGTACTATTGCTTTATAGTACAGTTGAGATCAGGTATGGAGATTCCTCCGGAGCATCTTTTATTGTACAAGATTGTTTTAGCTATTCTGGGTTTTTTGTTTTTCCATATGAAGTTCAGAATTGAACTTTCAATGTCTTTAAAAAATTGTGTAGTTATTTTGATAGGGATTGCATTGAATCTGTAGATTGCTTTTGGTAGGATGGCCATTTTTACTATGTTAATTCTCCCGATCCATGAGCAAGGAAGATCACGCCATCTTCTCAGGTCATCTTCAATCTCTTTCTTCAGAGTTTTGAAATTTTTTCATACAAGTCCTTCACTTGCTTAGTTAGGGTAACTCCTAGATATTTTATATTGCTTGTGGCTAATGTGAAGGGTGTGGTTTTCCTAATTTCTTCCTCTGCAAGCTTGTCATTTGTTATAGGAAGGCTACAGACTTTTTGAGTTAATTTTGTATCCAGCCAATTTGCTGAAGGTGTTTATCAGCTTTAGGAGTTCTCTGTGGAGTTTGAGGGTCACTTATGTACACTATCATATCATCCTGCAAAGAGGGATAATTTGACTTCCTCCTTCCCATTTGGATACCCTTGATCTCCTTTGTTGTCTTATTGCTCTGGCTAGAACTTCGAGTACTATATTGAAGAGATATGGAGAGAGTGGGCAGCCTTGCTTGTTCCCGATTTGAGAGGAATTTCCTTGGAGTATCTCACCATTTACTTTGATTTTGGCTATTGGCTTGCTGTATATAGCCTTTATATGTTGAGGAAAGTGCCTTGTATCCCCGATCTCTCTAAAAACTTTAAACATGAATGGGTGTTGAATTTTATCAAATGCTTTCTCTGCATCCAAGGAGATAATCATGTGGTTTTTAATTTTCAGTTTGTTTATATGATGGATTACATTGATGGATTTCCGTATATATAACCATCCCTGCATGCCTGGAATGAAGCCTACTTGGTCATGATGAATGATATCTTTGATGTGCTCCTGTATTCGTTTTGGCAAGTATTTTATTTAGTATTTTTGCATCTATGTTCATAAGAGAAATTGGTCTGAAATTCTCTTTCTTTGTTTGAGTCTTTGTGAGGTTAGGTATCAATGAGACTATGGCCTCATAGAATGAATTTGGTAATTTTCCATCCATTCTATCTTTTGGAGTAGCTTGAAGAGTATCGGTATTAGCTCGCCCTTAAAGGTCTGGTAGAATTCTGCACTGAAAACCATCTGGCCCTGGCTTTTTTTGGTTGGGAGACCATCGATGATTGCTTCTATTTCTGTCGGGGAAATGGGACTATTTTAACTTGTTTATCTGTTCTTCACTCAACTTTGGCAAGTGAACTTGATCAAGAAAATCGTCCATTTCCCTTAGATTTTCAAATTTTGTGGCGTATATGCCTTCAAAGTAGGTCTTATGATCTTTGAATTTCTTCAGTGTCTGTTGTTATGTCTCCCTTTTCATTTCTGATTTTGTTCATTTCAATACTGTCTCTCTGCCTTTTAGTTAGTTTGGCTAATGGTCTGTCCTATCTTGTTGATTTTCTCAAAGAACCAGCTTTTGGTTTTGTTGATTCCTTTGGACTGTTTTCTTAGTTTCTAATTGTTAATTTCAGCCCGAGTTTGATAATTTCCAGGCGTCTACTCCTCTTGGGTGTTTCTTCTGCTTCTTTTTTTCTAGGGCTTCCAGTTGTGTTGTTAAGATGCTTATGTGCGATGTTTCCAATTTCTTTTTAAGGCACTTAGTGCTATGAATTTTCCTCTTAGCACTGCTTCAATGTATCCACAAATTTGGGTATGTTGTTTTCTTCATTTTCATTGAATTTCAGAAACTCCTTGATTTCTTTCTTTATTTATTCCCGGACCCAGGTGTCATTTTAGCAGAGAGTTGTTTTAGTTTCCACAAACGTGTAGGCTTTTTGTTATTTCTGTTGTTGTTGAATTGCAGCCTAAGAGCATGGTATCTGATAGGATACAAGGTAATTATTTCAATCCTCTTGTAATCTGTTGAGGCTTGCTTTTGTGACCTACAATGTGATCAATTTTGGAGAAGGTTCCATGGGGTGCAGAGAAGAAGGTGTTATTCTTTCTTGTTTGGGTGAAAGGTTCTATAGATATCTGTTAGATCCATTTGACCCATGGCATTGGTTAATGATGTTATTTCTCGGCTTAGTTTCTGTTTCAATGACTTATCCTTCAGTGAGAGTGGGGTGTTGAAGTCTCCCACTATTATTGTGTGGGGATCGATGTGTGGTTTAAAGCTTTTTTAGGAGATCTTTTACATATGTGGGTGCCCTTGTATTGGGAGCATAGATGTTCAGAATTGTGATGTCATCTTGGTTGACTTTACCTTTGATGAGTATGAAGGTGTCCTTCCTCATCCCTTTTGATTAATTTTGGTTGAAAGTCTATTTTGTTTCGATACTAAAATGCTACACCTGCTTGCTTCTTGTGACCATTTGCTTGGAATAATTTTTTTCCAACCTTTTACCCTGAGGTAATGCCTTTCATTATGGGTGAGATGTGTTTCTTGGATGCAGAAGAATGTTGGGTCTTGTTTATGTACCCATTCGGTTAGTCTGTGTCTTTTTATTGGAGAATTGAGGCCATTGATGTTGAGAGATATTAATGACCAGTGACTGTTAAGAGTCTTAATTTTGATGTTGTTTCCAGTCGAGCGTTGTGTAGTTGTGTTTTTGCCATGGGATAGTTATCTATTCCTGGGTAGTTTTGGTTGTAGCTTGACCCTTTGGGATGGAGTTTCCTTCTAGTACTTCTGTAAAGCGGGTTTGTGGAGAGGTACGTTTGAATTTGTTTTTGTCATGGAATATTTTGTTTTCTCCATCAATGGTTATTGATAATTTTGCTGGGTAAAGTAGTCTGGCTGGCATCTGTGTTCTCTTAGGGTTTGCAGATCTCTGTCAGGACCTTCTGGCTTTATGTCTCTGCTGAGAAGTCAGTGTAATTCTGATAGGTTTACCATTAAATGTTATTTGGCCCTTTTCCCTTGACAGCTTTTAATATTGTTTCTTGTTCTGCATGTTTTGTGTTTTGATTATTAATGTGGCGGGCAGTTTTTTCTTTTCTGGTCAATTCTATTTGGTGTTTGTAGGCCTCTTGTATGTTTATAGGCATCTCTTTCTTTAGATTGGGGAAATTTTCTTCTATGATTTTGTTGAGAATAGTTTCTGGGCCCTGGAGTCTGATGTCTTCTCTTTCTTCATGCCTATTATCCGCAAATTTCTTCTTTTCATGGTGTCCTTAATTTCTTGGATTGTTTGTGTCAGGAGTTTTCTCCAGATTTGGCATTTTCTTTAATGGTTGATTCAATATCTGTGATTGTATCTTCTAGCCCTGAGATTCGTTCTTCTCCATCTCTTGGATTCTGTTAGAAAAGCTCACCTCTGTGTTGCTCGCCTTCTTCCTCTGAGGTCTCACGTTCTCGTTTTTCTTCTGTCTGTGTGTTATCATTGAATCCATTTTCATTTTCAGATCTTGACTGATTTTTGATTTCTTTCATCTGATTTTTTGTATATTCCTGAGTTTCTTTTCCATTGCCTCTTTATAGGTCTTCAGAGCTTGAACCGTTTTAGTTATTTCTTTCATCTGGTTGTTTGCATTTTCCTGCAATTTTTCCAGTTCCACTCTATGTGCTTCTTTTATGTCTCTCACCTGTTTGTCTGCGTCTTCCTGCATTTGATTACGAATTTTATTTGTTTCCTCCATTATCATCCTCATTACTAAGGATTTGAGGTCATTTTCTTGTATTTTTCCGTTGTATTTGAGTTCTCTGGGTGGTTTTTCCTTTGGGATAGCTGGAAACTGGAGACGCCATGTTGTTTTGGGGTTTTTTGCGTATGCTTTTTCGTTGTCCTTTAGACATCTTGCGTCTTTGTTTTTGTTGGGTAGCTTCCAGAGTTGAATGGAGGGTGTCTGATGATAGATTCACTTGTTTTCTTACGATTCTCCCTAGGCTGCGAGCTCAAAGCTTCACTGGTGTGGATGTTAGGAGGTTAGCCCTGTTGTTCTGGTCTCTCACAGCCAGTGATCCTCCGTCCCTCTCTGCTGTGGATCCTGCAATTGTTCTGGGTCTCTGAATGAGCGTTGGGTCAGGCCAAGGTATCCACAGCCTTCTGTGTTCCCTGCCAAGTCCAGCCAGGAGCACTGGGATCGAACCACGGGCAGAACTCAGCTAGATTCTCAGGGCCAGAACCGTCTGCCAAGCTCAGCTAGGGATTTTGGGCCCAAAAATGCACACAGGGCCCAGCCAGAATTTTTGGGCTGGGACTACGCACCAAGCTCCACTAGGGCCTTTTGGCCCAAAGTGCGTGCTGTGGTCAGTTATTGACTCAGGGCCCGAACTGACCACCAATCTCAGCCAGGAATTCTGGATTCAAACTGTACACTGTGTCCAACCAGAGTCTTAGAGCTGGTGGAACCGAGGAGCTCTGTCCAGCCTGTGCCACAGCAGGAGAACTGCGGCTGCTCTGAGTTAGCGCCAGTGGTGGAACAAGTGCTCCGCCCGGACTGTGTCCACCGCAGGGAGCTGCCGCTGAGCTGAGGTGGTGCCTAGGATGGAACCGAGCACGGTCACCAGCCTGCGCCACAGCAGGAGAACTGCGGCTGCTCTGAGTTAGCGCCAGTGGTGGAACAAGTGCTTGCTCCGCCCGGACTGTGTCCCCGCAGGGGAGCTGCCGCTGAGCTGAGTGTGCCTAGGATGGAACCGAGCACGTCACCAGCCTGCGCCACAGCAGGAGAACTGCGGCTGCTTCTGAGTTAGCGCCAGTGGTGGGACAAGTGCTCCGCCCAGACTGTGTCCCGCAGGGGAGCTGCCGCTGAGCTGAGGTGGTGCCTAGGATGGAACCGAGCACGTCACCAAGCCTGCGCCACAGCAGGAGAACTGTGGCTGCTCTGAGTTGTAGCGCCAGGTGGTGGAACAAGTGCTCCGCCCGGACTGTGTCCCCGCAGGGGAGCTGCCGCTGAGCTGAGATGGTGCCCTAGGATGGAACTGAGCAACGTCCACCAAGCCTGCGCCACAGCAGGAGAACTGCGGCTGCTCTGAGTAGCGCCTGTGGTGAAACCAAGTGCTCCGCCCAGACTGTGTCACGCAGGGGAGCTTGCCGCTGAGCTGAGGTAGTGCCTAGTGTGAGCCAGCGTGCTCAACTAAGCCTGCGCCACAGCAGGGGAGCTATGGCCACGCTGAGTTAGTGCCTCAGGCGGAATTGTTTGCTGGGCCGGGCAATACCCGGGACTTCTGGGGCCGAACTGTCCGCCGAGTCCAATCTGGGTCCAAAGGCTCCACGCGACACCCAAATCCTGCCCCGGTCCCCTCTCCCGCAGCAATTCCCACCATCCACCACACCAATCGCCTCCAACGGAATGCTATGAGCTGCAAACCTCAGCCGCCGCTGCTGGTGCCGCTGTGCTGCCGCCTCTACCGCTGCCGCTCCGATCAGAGAAAACCACGCTTTCTCCGTGTGCAGGGGCACGCAGGTCCTCCTCACCCTGGTCCCTCCGAACCGTGGAGCACTCCCGCTGCCGTGATGTTCGGACCTCGGTGTTCTCTGGCTCAGAAATCTGTGCAATTCCCTGAATTGTTCACTGGAGCCTCCAAACGCGGTCCACACTGCTCGCCGCCATCTTGGATCCTCTTAAAAGTTATTTTTAATAAGCCACTTATTGCCAGACTTTTGAGAGAGAAAAATCTTACCTTATGGGATTTTTTCCCCTGAGAATTTATCAATTTAATTAAAATTTCATTGACTGCTTCAATTATCACAGTGAATGATTATTGTAAAATAAAAATTAACAGACCAAAATAAGCCTAGGTGATTGCAGTTATTAAAAGCTCCCATGTAACTGAGTTTATTTTCTAGTCTATAATCCAGTTTCCCATATCAAGAACACTGACTTTGGTAAGTTTATTTTATCAAAAGTTAATGCAGATATAATAGATCACTTTTAGGATATGTCAACGCAATTTCTTTGGGACAATGATAGTCAATGCACAAACTGGAAATTAAACCTTATTTTTCATAAACATTTCTGATTGTATCTCCCAACCCAATTAAATCCCCATGCGAGAATCTCCACACTTGATACCTATCTTACACACCCTCCAGCCATAGAAAGCAGAGGAAATTAGTTCATACACTTTGAGGACTCATAGAGATACTTCTTCATTCTTTCACGTTTAGTCTACTTCCCAAAGCAATATTAGACAACTCGGAGTAAAGGCTTAGGTGTAGAGTTTTTAGAAATCCTTTAAGAAACAACACAAGATTAAGACGCTGTCTCGGAACATCACTGGTAGACTGCACTTGTGAAGGAATGCAGAGTTTATCTTTCAAACCAACTCCAGCTCATACCACTGAAGTATTTAGATGGAGAAACGGCTGAGAAATATGCTAACAAGAGACACTTCTCATGCTACATAGATGTGTATGTTGCAAAACACGTGTGCTTGGGTTCTTGCTCTTTAACGTCCAAGCTTCCTTAATGGTCTGAAAGACCCCTACTTTCCCATTGCTTACAGGAGGCACTTTGTGCGTGATTTGGGGTGAGCTTTGCAATCGATGGGAAGACTCTAACCTGGAGTCTGAGGAAGGGGCTCATGGCTCATGTGCATTGCCTTTTTGGAGCGCTGGCCTGGTGTAAATGTCCTAGGGGTGGAAGCAAGTGCAACCACCTGTCCCTTCGGTTTGTCTTGACAAAACTGACCATTAGGTTTCTGATCTCATTGAGTTTTTAGAAATCCTTTAGATTTAGATTAAATTTTGTTTTAATCTAAATTTGAAACGGCCATTTTGACTATTGTGCCGAAATATTCTTTAGGCTATTTAAATCATAGAGACAAAACAATCTTGCTTTTGGAAACCAGCCCCCCCCCCCCATCTCCTTCTTTCTTTTCCTGGCATGCCTCCCACAGCATACATTTGTTTAAAAGAAAAAAAAAGCATCAGTTAAGCCCATTTAAGTCAGTGGGTTTAAATTACTTTGGCAAACCTCTATCTCTAAAAAATATTTGCATTTCAATTCATATCAGTGGCAACATGACAGTCATGAAGTAACAACAAAATGTTTTTGTGGTTGGGGGTCACCACAGCATGAAGAACTGCATTAAAGGGTCATGACATTAGGAAGGTTGAGAGCCTCTGCTGTAAGTGGTGGGTGTGATGGCTTGCTGGGTAACGGGCTGCTTCTGAGACCTGTTCTTATTACAGAATATTATTTCTTTCTCACCAATGATGGCAAAATGATTGTCTTTCACTCCATTGCAGAAAGAACATTTCTAATAGGACTTTTGGATTGCATGAGCTGTGAAGAGCAATTATGCGAGGAGAGGGAAAACCATGGGTGACCTTCAAAATATTGTGTTGCTCTGCACTGCTCAAACTCAGGAGATGGTTTCTGCAGGTGTGAAATGAACTAACTCTCTTGGGTAGCTTGCTGCTGTAGCTTTTTACATCTCAAACCAGAATCCATATACTCAATACATACATTTCAAAGGAAACCCATCTATCAGCTATTATGTCAAGAACTAAGGACAAAGGCCCAGTGTTTGGGATTTTACTTAGCGTAAATACCTGAACTTATTTCAAATACTTACATTTTATATGTCAAACTATGCTGATAGGCTTACTGTTCACCTATTGGAGACATGAACATTACACACAGTTGAAAAGATTTCCACAAAATCCCTATTAAATGATGCATTGCAAAACCCTTGCCATATATTTTGCCAGTAAACGCTCTTTATACATTATCAGACATGCATGAAAAATATTTTTGGTTTAGTTTCTTAATTTTAATAATTTGTCTTTATTCCTGGGAAATTCATACGTGTAAACAATAAAACCTAACCATTCCAAACACCCTCCATTTCCTCCCTCAACTCTACCCATTCCATCCCAACAATTCCCCCTCCAAAATCCATGCTTTTAAATTTATTTTTAATTAAAATATAACTACATTGCTTTCTCCATTTCCAGTCATACCCCACCTAAATTCTCTTATATTTATTGTCTTTATTTATATATTAAATATCTATATATCAATTAAATATGGAGTTTTGATATAACATTTCATTTAATTGCTATCAAATAAATATATGGATATAGGAACACAACCTGCTCAGTCCTTTTAGTGTTACTGATTTCAGGGTTGATCACTTGATCTCAGTTAACTAATAACAAATGAAATTCAATTAGTGTTGCACGCGCACGCGCGCGCGCGCACACACACACACACACACACACACACACACACACACACATGAATGGGGGTTATCCACTGGAGCATAACAAGTGGCTATATCTTCAGATTAACTCAGGCAACCAAAATTAAAATTTGGAAGCACTTTGGAATAAGTCCTTAGCAAATTGGTCTCTTTTGGGGAAACTTTCTGTCTTTTAATGGAGTCTTAGAGAGAGGAAGAACCTGTATATACTGTACTAGACACTGCATCTGGCCTCTGAAGCAAACTCTACCAGACACAATGAACTCCTATGAAATTGGAAGCTCTCACAGGAAGTGAAACCGTATGCACCCCTAATTTTGAGCAAGTCTACAGGGATATAAAAATGATGCTATCATAAAATATGTTCTATTTAAAGTAGAAAAGCTGGGGTGCATTCACTGTAGGTCAGGCATCTTCAGTGCTCAGGTCTTTACTAACTTGTCATAAATGAATATGAGCTTACCTCCGTGGTTGCCTTCCAAAGGTAGCATTGTTGCTCAGGTGTGTAAAGAAAGGTCCCTTTCCATCCTTGCTTCTGTAGAGTAATAATGCTCTGGACTGTTATGTGAATGCAGGAGACTACCACAGAATGAGCCAGCAATAGAACCAGCCTGGGGGCCTCTCACCAGTGAATGACCATAGCTGATGCTTGTACCGAGAAACAAGACAGAGAGATGACATTGGGTGACCGCCATCCCAGCCCAGAAGCCTATCAGTTAGCCATTTTAGGTGTGTGTGTGTGTGTGTGTGTGTGTGTGTGTGTGTGTGTGTGTCTAAGTGCATAATGGAAACACTAGTGGCTTGGGTTTTTGCAATTAGATTGAGTTAGTCATACTCTGGAAAGTAGACTTTTATTATGCTTCCCTGCTCATGAAGAGGTGTAGATATTTATTATCACACACAATAAACAAATGAGAAACCTGGGGATAAGAGGAATTAAGTGACTCAACCAAACGTCAAAAAACAAACAAGAAATGAACAAACGGAACTAATTGAGGGGGAGATGAATTTGGAATGGAGCTGAGGTCCATACAAAGCGGGGAAGCTTCAGTGCATGGTCAAAACAGTAAAAGTTATTTTGAAATCTATGTAAATCCACAGATGCAACTTGACAAAGAAATACACAACAGCTTAGTGGAGGACAAGTGCCAGGTAATGAGATTTCTATGGCCTTTACATGCACATCATCCTGTAATTCAAAAGGAAATTAATATATGTTCTACCACAAGAATATTAAAAACAAATGTGGTGTAGAGAGATATTGTAAAAGTGACCTATAACTAGATTGCAAGGCCTGTACTGAATGCGCATCTGTGTATTTGGAGTGGCCAAGTTCTAATGTACACAGAAAGGGGAAGTGACACCAAGCTGTCAGCATCTACTTGGACTAACTTCAGACCCTCTCTTCCAATAGCAGCTATGTACCGCTGCTTGATAACTCACTCCTACCTGTTTAAATTACTCACATCTACCTGTTTAAATAACATTCTTATTATCTCATTGTCTGCAAGTATCTGGAAGCCAGGTGTCACTAAGCTGGCTGCTTCTGACTCAGGTTTGAGGGGATATTGCCTGGACTTGGCTGGAAGACTTGTTTCTCTACTGGCTTCCTAAACAGGCTGTTGGCAGGTCCCAGTTTCTTGCCAAAAATCCCCTTAGCACTCTCATGGCAGAGTGGCTGCCTTCCTCCAGCTGGTTACAGATGGGCTACTTTTTTAAAATGCAATTTTAGAAGGTACCCACTGCCACTTCCACCACACCCCATTATCAGGAACAAGTTAGTGAGTGTAGCGCACACTAGGAAGAGTTGAGTTCAAGCCCTGAAAGCAAGGCATAGCAAAGAATTTGGGGACCAACTTAAAAACCACTCTCCTCTCTCACTTACATTTTGCTTTATTATAGTTACGGTCATCTTTTACAGATGTCTTCCAAACTTTTCCAAACCATTGGATTGAAGATTTAAAAAAAAAAACCCACCTCATGACTTTGTTCTTATCAGATGTGGCCACTGCTGGCCATGCCAGCCTGTGTCACTTCTCTTTCCTCTTGGGCTCTCTTCCTTAGAGTTCCTCCAGTCTGCAAAATTCCTATTGTTTCATGGTCTTTGCATAATAACATTCCCTTGATTTTGCTTATCTACTACTAGAGGGGTAGATATAGACACCTGGTCCTGAAGGTACTTCCTCACGATGTGCTCTCAGCTCCTTAGCTTTCACCAGCTCCCAGCTACAAATTCTCCTTGGAGCCTTTCTCAGCTGTGGTGCTTAGTAGAGATTACAGTGACTCATGCATTCCCCTGATGTTCTTGTTATGGCTGTGAGGGTCTGTATCTGGCCTGCTTACCACTGAACCCAAATGCATAGTACAGAAATGTGGCTCAAAAAAAAAAACAAAAAACCATGTTCATGCTCAGAAAGCATGTCTGTACTGAATAAACTATTAGCCAGGGAAGATGGGTTGATGGAGCAGAGAGGTCTCCTTCCAGAACCACATGGAAAGAGGTAAGCAAATACATTTGTTATCTCTAGTTTTATATCAAGACCAAAAGGGAAAGAAACCAAATGGATCTGCTCATAATAGAGACACCAGCAGGAAGAGACTAATGAAAGGCAAGGAAGGAGCCTGACAGCTGGAACACTTCTGCTGTGTTGAGTCTGGCTGGGCCAGGGACCACGGAGAGTCCAATCTTGCTTAATGTGTTCAATGGGAAGTGCTAGGGTTCTGAAACCTGAGAGTACATTTGCTCCTCAGGGAGGCTCTGCAGGCAGGACACTCAATTATGTGGAGAAGTTTTATTCTGATGTTTTGTTCCCTCAGCTGCCTGCAAACCTGTCATCCACACACTGACCTCAAAAGTGCACACAGCTCCGAGGCAAAGGCAGGGTCTAAAACATGGGGCTTTCTGAGTCTTCTCGGTGTTAACATTTTAAGGGGATGGGGCTTTTGGACCAGAACTATTCCTGGGATTGAAGTATCTTTCCCAACGGCAGCGGGCATCTGGGTGAAGGTAAAGAATTGTCCAGTGTTGCTCAGAACCCTGTGCTCATAGGACCAAGGGTGCTTGCATTTAAACTTGCATCCCAGTACATTGAAAGTAAGTAACATGAATAATTAGTTAGGAAACAAGTTCAGTCTCATAAGTATAACTCTGCTCCCAGAGAGAACACAGATAGAGCTGTCTTGCTTGGAATGGTCCCTTCTTCCTTTGCATCTTAAAGTCTCTTCTGTTATATCTAGGCCTGAAAGCTTCCAGTGATCTCGCTGACACCCTATAATTGGGGGCTTGTGGTTCATCTTAATTTGCATGAAGAAATAAACTCATCAGTGCCACAGCCTCAGGGGGTTCACATGGAGGATGTTTACAGAGAACAACTTTTTGTATCTTAATAGCATTATAAAATCCCATTACACACAAGTCTCAGCAACTACCAAGGCTTCCATAAGCCGTGGTTCAAATGTGAGCTCATGCTCTCACAAGCTGTAAAGGCATCATTAACGATAGGCCCAATGGGGATCTAAGAAAGCTGTCCTTTCACTCAGCCAGGCTATGAGTTAAGAGCCCTTAAAAGAGGCTGGAGATGGCGATGTAGTTCAGTGGGTAGAGTGTTTTGATCCTGGTGCAAGTTCTCAGAGAAGTTGTGGAGGCAGATGGGGGGGGGGATATCTTTTCAACGAATAAATTTATGAGGTACATACTAACTGTATGTCAACACAGTAGAGGTGATACATACACACACACACACACATATATAATACATATGTATGTTAAGTTTGTATGTATGTATGTATGTATGTATTGTATGTATGTATTGTATTGTAATGTATGCATGTACCTTATCGGTGTGCACATAAATTCTTCATATGTACACAGACAATGCTCTGCAGTATTTATCTTATTTTTGCAGTGGATGTGAGTTTTGTTTTGCTGATGAAGTCAAAGTAAACATGAAATGGCTTGTCCCAGTGTTATAGAGTTTTTTTTTTTTTAAGAGTTAGAGCCTTGGTTTTGCCCATTTTAACAAGGTCCCTTTTAACAAGCTCATCTGTCCCCAATATACCAATTAAAGAGATAAGTAAGAGTGGAAAGCAGAGAAAGATTTATTTCTACCAAGTGGCCACACTGGGAAAAGGAAGGAATAAAGGTGTCCAGTGACTCCAAGTCTATCTTCAGGACACTGACATGAGGTTTAGTTTAAAGAGAGTGTGGTGAAAAATGTGGTCCTACCCATCATCCATCCCTCACTGTCTCATCTTCAGCCTGTCCTGAAAGGTTAGCTATGTTATCACAACTACATGAACTACCTTCCAGGGAGCCCAGTTCCTCTTCTCATTAGTATCAGGCCTACAGCCTTTCAGTGCTCTTTCCTCCTTCCAGCATAAGATTTCTGGTGGAATTTTAAGTTATTAAGAGCCTTTTATAGCAATAGTCTGACAGTCAAAGGCTGGAACCCAGCTCTGTCTTCAGAATATCTCATCACACCAGGTCACATAAGTAAGTAGGAAGTAGGGTCAAAATAGAAACTGGATCTCCGAACTCACACTTCTCCTTCCCACACACCTTCGTATAGAATGCAGTTTGCACAGGAGACTCTCCAAACAAAATTCTGGGAAGAGAATGAAAGCATAGCCTACTTCAGACTGAGGCTAGTGTTGTGTTTCCTGCTTCACGTTCTTGGGTGATATCCTTCATTGGGAATTAGCTTGACTGCTTAGATAGAAAACTCTGAGCATGTTATGCATCAAGTGGCCAATGTGTCAAGAACTAAGAAAGACTAATATTCCATAAGGGTAAGTAAGCAGAAAAAATTAATATCCATTGCTGCCAGAAGGAAAATAGAAACTTTCCAATAGATCATACCAAATGCCTACTGTCAAGAGACAATGCAAAATAGTAAGTGGCTTTACATTCAAGCTGACTGAACTGATGAATGGAAGCCATCATGTAATTGCACAGTCATAGAAGCTGACAGAGAAGCATTGGGACATTTGTAAAGAAGTATTTCACAGCACCTGAGGGCAGGCTCTGTAACTATACTCAATATAGCTACCATTTTTGGATACCATGCTTTTTTGTTCTTTCTTTTTTATTTTAAATTTATTCATGTTATATCCCAATCGTAACCACCTCCCTTGTCTCCTCCCAGTTCCACCCTTCCTCCCTCTTCCTCCCATCCCTGCTCCCTAGTACTCAGAAAAGGGGAGCCCTCCTCTCTTACCAACTGATCCCAGACTATCAAGTCTCTTCAGGATGGCCTGCATCCTCTTTCTCTGTGGCCTGGCAAAGCTACCTTGCTTGGGGAAGTGATCAACATGCAGGCAACAGAGTTTCTTTGCAGACAGCCCCTGGTCCCCTTAGTAGATGACCTACACGGAGACTGAGCTGCCTATTGGCTACATCTAAGCAGGGGTCTGGGTCCTTTCCATGCTTTGTCCTATACTTAAAGGTGGCTCACTGACATACTCTCCTAGGTCTTTTCTGTTCTTGGTAACAGAATATATATATACACTAAGAGTTAAGAGGGTAGAGGTTTCAAGGTGACTGTTGCTTCATAGAATGGGTTTGCTAATGTTCCTTCTGATTCTATTTTTTGGAATAGTTTGAAGAGAATCTAAGGTCTTCATTAACATCTGTGATTGAATTCAGACTGCGGTCCCACGATCACTGTCTCCTTAGGCTAGTCTAAGTAATATTTCCATCTGCAAAGAGAGCACCTTGCTGGAGTACTGTCCACCACACACCCATGAACCTGCTTCATATTGTGAAGTGTGTTTTGTAATCGTAGAAAGATTTCTGTAGCTCAAAGGCAGAAAGAAACCATATAGAATAGCTACTACACCCAGTATATAAAGGCAGCTCTGTATTAGGGAGAATAGTGTCAGTACTCTGTACCATCTCCATGCCACAACCACGGTTAGGTTTCCAGTCCTAAATCCTAAGAGCTTTAGGCAGTAAATGAAAATATCTGTGTAGTCTAGAAAAAGGGATTGTTTCAGTAGGGGTGAAAACCAGGTAGACGATGGAATCAAAGTCATTGGGAATAATACAGCACCCAGGAGACAAGTTGCCTCAAATTTGAGCTTAGCTTGTGCCACCATGAGCAAAATCCCCCAAGACCCTGTCGCAAAACAAATACATGGGTAATACAAATAAAAATAAAATGAGAGAGGGATGAGATGAAAGAAAGCACAACATGTGCTTCTGTATGACACCTTGACAGTGCTCCTGGAGACATCTACGGCACACACCACCTAGGGGAGGCATTTACCAGTAAGGTAAAAGAGTAAGATATGAGTGTTGAGTAAACTCTATATTGACCTCAAGTTTTCTAATGTAGAAAATATTTCTCGACATGCGTGGCAAAGTTGAAGTGTGGCTTTTCACAATGTTTCTGTTTGAACCTGATAATTGTCCAAGTTAATTGTGACCATCAGTCTTTTACTAGCCAAAACAATCCCTTCATAGCCAAAATTGTGGTTGTATATGAAGAAGCCAAATATAGCTTTCCAAGCAGCCCCTCATTCCAAGATACAGATCTTAGAGACAGTTAACACAGAGTGATTTCGTGAAGTTCTGTGAACTGGGTGTGATTTTAAGGAGTTCATATCTGCGTAAGCATTTTACAAATGTGACTTTATCTTAGGAAAGACACAAAAATGCATTATCTAAAGTTTATTAATTATGCTGCAAAGACCAAATGGAGCCCCTCCCCCACTTTATACATAACTTATCTTACTGGAGCACAGAGAGACTCGGTTGTTTATGTGGTGTCAAGAGCTATTTACAAATTATAAAGCAGAACTGAGTGGTTTAGACAAAGACCCATGAGACAGAAATATTCACTCCAGGCCCTTTATGGAAACAGCTTCTTTACTCTTGTTCTAAATTATGCCCATTATCCATAAACCCAGTAAAATCAATAATGCTTATTAAAGTGTGATTGTGCGTAAACTTGTTCTCTTGCCATTTTCTAAACAATTCCAAGCAAAATCTCCCAGGGAACAACACTAGCAGTGGGCTGATAGTGCCACTGGCTGTGTGCGCAGCCTGAGTTGTGGGATCAAGGGCAACTCTTTTATCTTTTAAGCAACAGATACGCATTTTCTGCTCCGGCCTCATGGCTCTTTTCTCGCTGGTTTGTGAAAGGTAGACCATATGAACCTGTTGTAGCCCATTTTTTAAGCTGCTGTCACAGGATATACAAGACTGGCTGATTTATAAAGAGGGGGCTATTCTATCACAGGCTTAGTAGTGTTTTGGGGTTGTCTATAGGTTTGTGTAATATGTAAAAATACTTTCCTCCTAATGGTGTTTGGTATCCACTCTTTGGCATCCCTCTGTCCCTCCCTCTCCAATTTTTCCTCCTCCTAGTGGCCATTATTGTGCCTTTTACTTCTATGGAATCAACTTTTCTATGTGGCACATCTTAGGAAGATGTGCAGTATTTGCTTGTCTGTGTCTGCCTTATTTCACTTTTCATTGCTTCCTGTTGCACTGTTTATATTTCTTCAGATGATGGGATTTCATTCTTTTTATGGGTGAATATATTTTGCTACATATATATCTTTGTTATAGAGTGTTTTAAATTTTCTTCTGTACTATGGGTATTAATCTCTTATCAGTGAATAGTTTGAGAATATTTCCTGCTACTCTAAATTGTCTCTTCTATCTATGATAAGGTCCCATTCCTCTACTTTTTCTGAAAATGTTCTTTTTTTCATTTATTATCTATATTGATGCCTCAAAGTTAATTTTCTCCCTGGATTCTATCTTACTTATAATCCTTGATGTGGCTTAGTCTGAGAGTAGTAGAACTCAGTTGATTAGCCACTCCAGCTCCAGCCACATCCAAAGGTGAAAAATAAAGAAAGCATCCAGATGCAGAACAGTGAGGCAGTGAGTGGTTTACACAGTGGCACTAATCCACATGTGGGTGGAGCTCGTCTTTCTCCCAGTAAAGAACAGCTTACTGCCCAATACAGAATCTCTCTCTCTCTCTCTCTCTCTCTCTCTCTCTCTCTCTCTCTCTCTCTCTCTCTCTCTCTCTCACACACACACACACACACACACACACCTTTCTTTCTTAATCAAATTCTGTGGGTTTTTTTGTCCCAATAGTGATTTTTTAAAAAACAAAATAAAATATAAGATAAAACGAAAACTATCACTTTGAACTTGGAAAAGGCAAACCAGCAGAAGAAAAGGATCCCCAAATGAAGCACAAAAATCAGAGGCCCACTCATTCCCAGATTCAGGCGTCCCATAAGCACACTAAACTAAAAGCTTACAGTATCTATACAGAGAGTCTGCTGCAGACCTGTGTAGGCCCCGTGCTTTCTGTCTTCATGAGTTCATGTGACCATTGCTCAGTTGATTTAGGGGACCTAGTTCTGTGGGTGTCCTTCATCCCTGCTGGCTCTCATCATCTTTACTCCTCATCTTCCATGGCATTTCCTGAGGGACATTGATTGGTTGCTCCCACAAGCTTTGAGCCACTATTATCCTAGCATGTTTTTGCAGGCAAGATAGATCAAAGAGGTTGTGCTTGGGTTAGTGTTAATGTTTCTCTTTTGGTAGCCTGCAGAGGACTTCCCAAACCAAAGACAGTAGAACACAGAGGTGAAAGTTCTATATAGACACAGAGTCTACCTCTCCATGTTCAATGAATTGTGTAGGTGTTCAGCAATGGACTCTTACTGTCACTTTGTGGGGAACAAACTATTGTTTTTGCAGCAGTCTGGGCTATTTGAAGATTTCCATAAGACCCCTTTGGTCAAAACTTCAATTGGATATAAGACAGTCCCAGCACTGGAAGCTTCATTTGGTATCAAGAGATGGTCAGCTGGGACTCTGTGTAGGTGTAAGGTTATTGTAAAATTCAAATACTCATTTAGGTATCCCACCATATCTTGTTACAATCCTTATAATGAGAATCTACTGTCTCAATGTTTTATAAACACTGCTCCCCAATTTTCCCCTGATATGTCAATAAAGCAGATGAAAGCCAATTGCTGAGCAAGAGAAAGAAGAGGTCTGGACTTCCTGCCAGCCAGGGAAGGAGGAATTAGAAGAGGAAGTAAGGGATTCAGCCATGGGAGAGGTCCAAGAGACCTCAGGAGAGAGATCTGGAACAGGGAAATCTACAAAGTGCAAGTATCTCTTGGGATGTAAGTGGGAGGAAGCCAAATTAGCTTAGAGAGTTAAGAATAGAATAATAACTGCTCAATTCTTGTGCTATGAAGCTTGTTTAAATAATATAATAAAGTATCAATTATTTGTGTGATAGTAGGGTTAAGAGAGAAATTGAGAAACAATTTTATAAAAATAACTTTAACAACTCTGTTTCCCTCATTTGGAGACTTTATTAGAATCAACTTCATTTATTTTAGGGAGTTTCCACTGCACTGTTTCCCTACCACCCACCAAATACCCCCTCAATTCAAGATGTCTCCTCACCTCATCCTTCATTTCCTTTTCCACGCCCTGTCTCCAGTCCACCCATAAAATCTATTCTCTTTCCCCCTCTCAGTGAGTTCTATGTATCCCCACTCCCAGGCCTTTCCTCTATGCTTAACCTCTCTGGGCTGGAGTGTAGTTTGGCTGTTATTTACTGAATGGCTAATAGCCACTTGAAAATTAATACATATCATAATTTTCTTTCTGGATGTGGATTACCCTCTAAGATTATATTTTTCTAGTTTCATCTATTTGCTTAAGAGTTGCATGAATATATATATATATACATATATATATACATATATATATATATTTATTTATTTTAACAGCTGAGTTAATACTCCACAGTTTAAATGTACCACAGTGTCTTTATCCATTCTTCTCTTGAGGGACATCTAGGTTGTTTCCAGTTTATGGCTATTGTGAATAAAGCTGTAAAGAACATGGTTGAGCAAGTGTCATTGTTGTAGAATGAAGCATTCTTTGGGTATAGGCCTAAGAATGCTATAGCTAGGTCTTGAGGCTTCTAATTTTCTGAGGTGCTGCCACCTTGCTGAGGGTAGAGCTCTTATGATCTAAATATTTCTGAAAAGGCTGCACCCACATACACCACACATGCATTGTGGTGGTGAAAATTAACTTCTCAGTACACAAATTGGGAGAGATGCATTCAGAACACCTGTGAAGTCGAGATCACAACAGAGAGGACAAAGTTCTACCTTGGTAGAATAGAAAGATGAGACACAAACGCCCACTGGTCAGAATTACCTTAAAATTCTATCTGGACTTCCAAGGATTTTAGGCTTAAAAATTAAAGAGGATAAAACATTAATAAAGCAAACATAATGCATAAACAATTACAGTTATCCCTTGGTATCCATAGGAGACAGACTTCGGGGACACCACCTCTACCTTTCAGATATTAAAATCTGCTCATGCCTCATATAAAATAATGCAGTGGTAGCATATTGCTTACACATATCCTCTTATGTGCCTTAAATCATCTCAAGAGAAACTATAAATGCTATATAAGTTGCTGTACGGTACGGCTTAGAGAATAATAACAAGGAAAAACATCTGTACATATTCACTCCAGATGCTACTTTCCCTGAATATTTTCATTCTCTCTTGGTTTAATTGATGACCGAGGAGCTCAGAGATACTTCATATAACGTTAAGAGAATACACAGAAGCATGTTTGGACTCATTGATCAGTGAGGATCCCAGGACCCAAACAGAAAGATGATAAACTTGGGATGAGGAGGTTTAATTTTACTTAAAAAATGGTTTCTTGTCCCTTAAAGTGTGTGTGTGTGTGTGTGTGTGTGTGTGTGTGTGTGTGTGTGTGTGTGTGTGTGAGTTCAGGTCTGCAAAGTCTAATAAGATCCCCATGCAGGTGGAGTCACAGGTGGCTATGAACCATCCAAGGTATGTGCTAGGAACCAAACTCAAGTCCTGTGAAAGAGCATTATATTGCCTTAACCACTGAACCATCTGTCCAGCCCCTAAAATACAAATGTGACAAGACACTACTATGTTGAAAACAGTAAGGTGATCACTAGGTACAATTATTTCACAGTCTGCTTCTCATGTAGATATTCAGAACCCCAAAGCTACTTTTTTCCCAAATGATACCTCAGTCCTAGGAAATTGATCATACCCAACCAGAGACACCCCATTCATCTGATGTCTGCATCGTGCTACGGACACATTTCTCAATAGACGATGGCACATTAATAAGAAGTTAAAGGCTTTATACATTCTTTCAGAAAAACAGCATTAGATATTTAAACCCTGGAAAGTTTTCTGGCGATATTCTATGCAGGTTCATGACATTTCCATAAAGCTGTCTACATAACACATCACTCATCAGCCTCTTTGACACTACCTACACGGAAACATCCCAAAGGCAGTCAGAGGTGAAAACTCTGGAGTCCAATTAACCCACGAATGTCAAGTTTTTCAAACTCACTCTAGCCTGAAGATTCTAGGCAATTTCATATGTTCATTAATTCCACAAATATTTATCAAGTCTAAGGCAATGTTCAGAATTTAAAAAAAAAAAAAAAGCCCAGGGTCTTGCCTCAAAGCATCTCATAACGTATCTGCTTTAAGAGAGTGCTCATTTAGGCATAAGTGGGTTGGAAAATTCCTACCAGAAACTGTTCAGTGCTTTGTTGTAATAAATCAAATATAGCTTATCATAAAATCATTTTCTAGGTGGAAGAATTTTGCTGGAAGGAAAGAAATTGCATACTGCCCTGAAATGACTGCTCTATTCCTGTTATGCTCAAGTTTAAATTTTTTTATTTACTTAAGGGAGCCAGGCAATTTAATGTAAGAGTTTAACACTACTTTAAAAAATAATATGTAACTATTACTAGCCTCTGATAATCTTGAAAGATTAAACCTCTTCAATAAGGTACTATTTTATTTGTTGCATTATTTGAAAATAAAAAAAAAAAAAAGCACCTAAGTCCATCTGGATTCCAAAACAAAGATGGCTATTCATGGCAGAACTTGGGGAATTTCTTTTTTGTTTTTGTTTTTGCTTTTTCCTAGGCAAAGTCTCTCTATGTAGCTTTGGTCGTCATGAACTTGCTTTGTAGACCAGGCTAGCCCTGAACTCAGAGAGATCTACCTGCCTTTGCCTCCCTGAGTACTGAGATTACAGACATGCACCACCATGTTTGGCTTAACTTGGGGAATTTTAATGGACTCTGAGTTCAATAAGTTCAATTGTAGCAATGTGAAGTTTTTACTTTTGATGAACGTACCATTACTACATAAGATGTAAACAGTAGAGGAGACTATGTGAGAAATGTATGGAAAATCCGTCTCTACTTTTAAAATTCTTGTGAAAATTGTAACACTTGAGAGTGATATAGAGCCAAGTGTAAATTTCCTTAGATTTTCTATGTCTTTGGGACATCTGGTTATCCAGACTGAATGAGTGCTTTCAGAGCTTGCCTTGCTAAGTGCATGCTGCAAGCACAGCCTCCCAGGGTCTCCTCCAAGCTTGAGGAGGTCCAGTTTGGGGAGATTTAAAATCAACATGCATTTCTCTAGAAAATCAGACTTTGAGGGATCCATGAGTGGCTTTTCTCCAGTATGTATCCATCTACCCATTCATATATTCATTATGGTGCATTTAAGACTTCTGCCAGAAAGGACATGCCTCCTGACAAAAGTTTATTTTCGAGTCTCATTGACTGAACATCACAAATCCATGTGGTGCATTGTGTGGTACACTGTTGACTGAGGTTTCCAGAGAGGGATACTTTTAGTTAGTCCTTGAAAAATATTCAGTGATTACACTTGGCTGACATGGGTGATGCTTAGTCTATAGGATCACACTGTGAGATTTGGTGAAAGGGAAAGAGAAGCAGACAGTTTTGAGGCAGACTGGGTTGATACAGATATCTCACGGTTTCTATCAACGGAGTAAAGGCCAGTCAACGGAACTGGGTTTACAAAATGCCATTTTCACTCTCCCAGCCACTTGATTCTTTGGTTGAAGAAGCTCCCTCCAGGCAGCCTCCAGGAAATTTCCTCATTCTGTGGTTTTTTTTTTTTTTTTTTTTTTTTTTTTTTTTTTTTCATTCAACTTTCCTCTGTGAAGGAGTAGCTAGGACATTTTCCCAATCTGCCAGAATCAGTCAGCTTAGCAGTCCAAGAGGCTGGCACACATTTGAAAATGGCTTTTCTTTCAGCTTCCTTGAAGTGTGCTCATGGAAAAGATTGCACTCATGTAGTTGGAAATGTGGGGTGAGCTTATGTGTCCCCAAGAGACCTCACTGTGCAAGTTTAAAAAGCCCAGGAAAGTGGGTTCCAGTAGCAGAAGGTTAGACCAGAGCCCAACTCCACTGGGAGACAGTCCACTCTCAGAAGTATTTAGAAAAGTTCCCAGCTGAAGGATTTCTTTTCTTAATCTCCTGACCTGGCCTTTATTACTCAGATATTATTTTCATTATTATCCAGGGAATTTAATGTTTGTCTATCTGGTTTTTTTCATTTGATTCTCATTTATGACCAAAGGTTTCATAATAAAAAAAATTAAAAACCCAGTATGCTATGCAGTATTCTGTCAATTAATTAGAACTGCAAATAGCATATCCTAACATTCATTATAATCAGTCTTTTAAGCTAAATTCACCAATATTTCTTTGCACATTCCAGTCTGGAAACTGAAGCAAAAAGATATTACACCCTTTCATTCTGGGTGTAGGGGTTGCTTCATTACAAGAGCTCCAACATGTTTACTTCTTCCCCTGAAAGGAAAGAAAATTTAAAAGATCAAGTCAGCCTACCTGAAAATAAATAACACAAAACTTTTGTTGCACTGGCTTCTGGATAAATCTAGGAGTGATGCCTGACCCCCATATCTTAAGCATCCCGGAATCTTTACGCAATGCGTTCTGTGTAGAATGTTAACACATGTCATGAAAGAGATTTTGCTAATGTGGTGCTGTAAGAATGCAATTGTCATTTGTCTCATGTTTTGTCAATGATGAGAGTTTTCCTCTGCTTTTCTACTGCTGTCCTTTTCAATTCATTTATAAACGTGTTTTTTTTCCAAAATTGGAAAATGGAGTTTCCTGAGTTTATACTATAGTAGTTTTCATGGGTTATAAATATAAAGCAGAATTGTCTTTCTTACTGCAATCTTAGCATAGAGTTCAAAGGAAACTGCTAGATTCCTGTATCCCAGAATTCATGAAATATTAATGCATTGGATTTTCTCTGAGTTCTTCTGGAAGAACTGTGAATTTTAATCAGATCACACCATATAGAAGTCTGGACAATTTTTCAACATTTTATCTTATTTGATAAAGTTTAATCTTTTTCCTAGTATAATATTTCAAATTGCATTTAGAAGGTATAAACTTACAATCCCCAAATCTCTTACTTTCATTTTTAATAGTGAACTGACAAAAGTGGGAAAAGAAATAGCAACAAAAAATGGAAGCTAAGATGTAAGACATCAATCCATATTTTGTGATCTGTCTATCTTGTCCTCCTCCACAATGGGAACATCCCTACCTAATCAGGATAGGATGCTGGTTATCAAGTATCTTATAAGAGATCCAAGTATTTGCCTCCATTGCTTTAGTGTTGCTGTAATAAGACACCTTGGACTAATTAGCTTATGCAAAACAGAACTTCATTTCTCGCAGTCTGGAAGCTGGGAAGTCCAGCACTAAGGTGTCAACATATTTGGCATATTTCCAGTGTAACACTGCATGGCAAAAGGCTCTCATTCATAAAGAAGCTAATACATCTAAATGGGTTCGTTCTGGAGGCCTTGCCTCCCAACACCTTCACATTGGAGATTAGGATTCAATGTGTGGGTTTCAGGGTGACACAAACATTCAGATCTTATATGAGCTTTATGTCACTGGGGAAAAAATACCCAAGAGAAGACCATTAAGCCTTAGAAAGGTTCACTCTGGCTCCTGGTTTGCCGTGTCTCGGTTGTGTGGCTCCATTGTTTCAGAACTGTGTCCAGGCAGAGCGCCATGGTAAAGAGTGAGCATTAGGGCAAAAAGACTCACTTCCTTGTTGGAAAGAAAGAATGAAAAAAAAAAAAAAAAAAAAAACCAGAACTAGAAGAAAGGCCCAGTGCTTCAATATCCTTGCAATGCCATGCCCAGTGAGCTAACTTCTTCCCTACAGAAAAAAGATTACACCATTTCTCACTCATGAGCTGAGAGCTGAGAGCTGAGATTGAAGGGCCCAGACTTTGTGGGAAAATTAAGACTCCAACCATAATAGGCTATAGAAGACATGGTGATCCGACACAATTTCTGTGTGAAACTCAAGCCTTTGTAATTCCTATTGTGTGGCATACTTTCTTTCTCCTAGCCTGTGGTAGTTTAGAAAATATTTCCTTCATTTTGTATGCTCTTGTTGAGGTTGCTATAACAGTGCTGAGTCAGGGGGCAGAGGCAGGCGGATCACTGTGAATTTGAGGCCAGCCTGGTCTACAAAGTGAGTCCAGGACAGGGAAGGCTACACAGAGAAACCCTGTCTCAAAAAACAAAAACAAACAAAAAAGACAAACAAACAAACAAAACCAGTGCTGAGAGATTGCTGAGGTCTGGCCATCACACACACTCCTTCAAACACTTTGAGTAGGACTGAGGTGCATCCAGGAAACAACCAGAATGAAGAAATATTACTTGGGTTTAATAAGTAGCTATATAGATACATGATGCATTATTTCTTCTAGTTATCAGACCAGGATGGCAGGAAACTTTGTTTGCATGTGGTTATCTTATCTGACCACAAGCAGGAAGTTTCCGAGTACAAATAGTAAGGATATCATCATGGTGTGTGAAACAGAGATGAACAGAAGTGTGTGTGTGTGTGTGTGTGTGTGTGTGTGTGTGTGTGTGAGAGAGAGAGAGAGAGAGAGAGAGAGAGAGAGAGAGAGAGAGAGAGAGAGAGACAGAGACAGAGACAGAGACAGAGACAGAGACAGAGACAGAGACAGAGAGACAGAGAGAATGGCCACTGATGTCTGGAGGAAGTATTCTTGGACTTCCTGGTTAAATGAGATTTTAAAAATTACTTTTCCTGAAGTTTGTTTGAATTGTAACCAAGAGAATTCTGATTATCGTAGATTGCACATCTGTGTTAATAAGCATTGTTTTATTTGGCTGTTCTTGTTTACTTACCAAAGACATTTGCTCTCTAGATGGTTTGTTCTTGTTGACCAAGTGGTCCAAGTGACTTTGGAAAAGAAAACACAGAGCATCAGAGGAGGATTATCTGGCTGATTTTCAGCTGACCCTGACTTGAGGGACAGTGGGGTGGCAATGATTTCGTGAGATGACTTTTGTGAGAAAAATGCAACAACACTGTGATGGCTGAGTCTAAAACAGCATGAAGCAGAGCCTCTAAAAACACATGAATAAGTCAAAACTGGCAGTGCAGTCTTAGAATCCCAGTATGCAGGGCTAAGCAGGAGGATCACAAGCTAGAGGCTAGCCTGAGCTACACAGCAATTTCCAGGCCAACATAGACAACACAATGTGACCCTGTCTCAATATACAAACAAACCTAAGTCATAAGTCGATGATGTCATATACTAACCACAATAGGAATGATACAAAATCATTCCATGGAAGCAGCAGTTCTAAGACATAAAATACTACCTAGACTTTCCAGGAAGACCCTTTGATGTAAGAAGCCCACGAGACTACTGCAGAACCTCTGTAAAACACAGTAAAGGATAGAAGGCAAAATAGTATCTGAAGCAAAGAACCACTAGGGCTCGATAAAGAAAGATCCTGTGAACTTAGACCCAATGGAAAGCTACCATGAGAGTCCTTTTGTTAACAAGGAAAGAAAATGGAGACCCAAGAGGCATGAGTGACATCTGGGCCCCAGGAATGGACAGTCCCTCTTGTCCTCTGCTGCACACAATCTACATCTCCGAAGGTCTTTCTTTATGATGAAGCCTTCCCAGTGTCCTCTTGTGCTTTTGCCTATCACAGTGTGCTACAGATGGGGGTGAACTGTATTTGTCAGGAAAGAAAACAGAGACAGAAATGAGAAGACAGTAATAGTTGCACAGTCTGGCAAAACCTCTTACTCTACTGTCTCATTAAAAAAAACTGAAAATATGATCAAATATGGGGAAAAAAGAAAATGAGGAGCCTTACCTCACAGAGTGATAAATTCACACTAAACTCTTCTTTTCAAAAAACTCTGTCCTCTTAGAAGGTTGGAGAGATGGAAGGAAGTCAAGGCTGCAACAGTAGAACACACTGGCTTGGAACAAACATCAAAGGAAGATTTGGGCGAACAAAATTTCCTTCTTGTCACATACACCTGTGGTTCCTTTGGATCCAGAGTAACTAAGCACTTTAGTTATGTTTAAAGTATTTACACATAAAACAATGAAGATTCCTGTTCTGTGGGCTCATGGGAGTCAAATCCTTGTGCACCTACACCATGCGGAACACCTGCCTTTCACAGGCGCTCTCCATTTATGGTTCAGTCTGAGGAAATTACAGGACCTCACGACCCTGTGTAGCCAACCAGACTGTGGCTTATAATGGAGATTTCTTAGAAGTGAAAGTGTTCAGTCAAAAGGCTACAACACCACGTTATAACATGATGTCTCAAGACACGAAAGATGGTCTTCTGCTTCTAAACATTCTCAGACCTTTTATGTGGAAATAGTCCATGTAGATTTTTAATGATCTCAGCACTTAGTCATATTTATAGAATTTCTTTAAATTTTCCTGGCCTCTGCCACGTTTCCCACATCCTGTCTCCTTTGAAAAGTAAAATATTCTAGGTCTGCTCAGAGTGCTTCTTGATGGGTTAGCTGTTTCCCATGAGCTCTGCTTCCAGGTAATTCTCCTAACTCTGCCCTTTCACAGTGTGGCTCACCCAGCCTCTGAGAGCCTCCCGTGCTTGCTCCCACACAGCAGGTGCACATGCCCCAAGTCTCTCCATGCATGAATAACAGCTCTTTCTCCATTTGAGTCTGTCCTCACATCGTGTGTTCTGGCCATTTGACAGCCCAGCAATGTTTCATGGACTTCTTCCCAGAATGAAACTAAGAAGCAAGTTTTTTTTCCACCAAAGAAGAAAAATTATTTGCCATGACTTTAATTGCATTACTTCAAGTTATTTCATGAATACAAAGCAATTATAGGGAAAGCCACACGAGGTAGGCATACAAATTAGGGAAGACACATGATGGGTGCTTGCAGCTATAGGTATGGACGTGAAAGCAGGGGTCTGTGCTAAACATGTAAAGTGAGAGATGCCAGCCTATGACTGTTAACAACATGAGAAAAACATTTATCTATCCATGAGGTTGTAGACTATAATTCTGAGGAAATTGCTTATAGGAAAGAAAGTGCCAAAAGGCACTGGGGAGACGTGTTTAAAGAGTAAGTGGCCATTCCTGAAGACTATGATGAAATACACTGTAAGCATAGGGTTCACCAAGAAGATACATACATACATCAGTATGTATGAATGTATGTATGTAGTATGTATGTATGTATGTATGTATGTATGTATGTATGTATGTATGTATTATGTATGCATGGGACTTGAAATTATTTCAGGTTTGGTGACATAAATGTCAGAATACTGGAAAGCTCAGAGAAGAGGCTAAAAAGGTCATGTGCCAGACACCTCCAGAATGTCACAATCTTCCTTAATCTCCTCCAACTCCCAGAGAGAGGAAGTCAAAAATCCATATAAAAAAAAGGTTCACATGTGAAGATGCCTGTGGAGCAGCAGGGATGGGGCCTAACACCCAGTGCCAAGGACGAGGGTTTTGTTGTTCATGCTAATGGTATTTTTTAAAATTATGGCTATAATGGTTCTTCAAAATGAAGATGGAAAAAAATCTGAAATGACTTTTGAATATTTCTAAAAGAAACCACAAATTCTTATTTAGTTGTTCTTTTTCACTTTCTTGATTATGCATGAACATATTTAGAGGGTTATTTCGGAGAGTTCCTGAGATGCACTGCATCTCCATCCTATTTGTGCTCCAAAGAGAAATTACTCCTAACTCCATGATTACTCTGAGATAGGTTTTTGCATTTATTTTCATATTTCTCAAGACAAGCTGTCATTTTTGGATTTCTAACTTTTAAATATTTGTTCCTGTCCATTACAGTACAAAGAGACCAATATTCTATACTCACATGCTCTTTTCTCACCCAATGTAATTAGAGCATGATTTCAGACATAGAAAATCATTTTATACACTAATGAAACTTTATAAATACTGTTAGTTAGGGACATATATGCTATGCTTGTGTGTTCTCAAACTAATAACTGCCTCACTTTAACCTTCACATGACTTTGTAAACCTATTCTTACCTTCTCCATCCTAATGACCCCATTTATGTCACAATAACCACTTAGTAAATTTCAAGAACTGCATTCAGGATGTAAAATGAATAAACAAATAAACTTATAAAAATATTCAAGAGCTCAGAATTGTCATAAAAGGCCTCCTGTTTTTCAAACCAGAGATGTCTCTATGTCTCCCTCTCCACTGCCTTCTGGCTTCCTCTGTAATTTTCCCCTATCTTTGGTTTTCATTCTCTGTCCTCTTGGGAAGCAGGAGGCAACATCATAGATAGGAAGCAGCAGGATACTTGTACCAAGTCATTGACACATCCCTTAGCTGTGAAAGGCAAGGGCTGGCTCCCTTAGCAACAGGTAGAGAAAAACAGAGAGAGCCTATTTGCACCTGGAAATCTGCTTAGAAGGCCAGAGAGTGCTGGAGAATTGTCTGCCTCACTGTTTTCACAGCTGGAGCCATGGATGCTGACTGTAGACAGTGACTTTTCATGAGGACCCTCCCTCTACAACACTAGAGCTACAACTGCTCTTAGTTACAGAAGTATTCAAGCAAAGACTGAGAGAGAGAGAGAGAGAGAGAGAGAGAGAGAGAGAGAGAGAGAGAGAGAGAGAGAGAGAGAGAGAAACCTATATATTATTATTCTTGCACAAAACACAGACTTTCTCAAGATGAAATTTTTAGTGTGTTTGTTTATTATTCTTAGTTTTTAAAACCTATCATGGAACCTTTTGAGAGCAATTGTTACTGACAGAAATGTAGATGATCTGGGAATTTATTGTTCCTTATTAGGGAAAAAAATCAGTACATTGTACAGCAAACTGAGTTGGTTTACAATCATTATTATTCTATTTTATCAAGGATTATTGCTGTTACAGAGAAGCATGCAGCTTTAATTATGTACAATTAAAAAATTAGATTTTAAACACATTAATTAGTTTTGCTTAGGAGTCACTTAACGGTGATTTTGTTCTTAACTTGCACTTTATATTGCTGTAGACATACGCAGGTTTCTGCTTAAGGATGACACATAAACCAATTAGCAATGTACGACCAAAGTTCTTATGTGCTGGTAAACATTCCGTTACTGTGAAATACATCGCCAACATAATCACCTCGCAGGAAAGCCTTGTTCTGGATCACAGTTTCTAAGGTTTACTTCCAAGGCATCCTTGCCCTATTACTTGTGGATGCGGAGACACAGCCCCTCGGGATGTGTGAGGGAGAAGAAAACTGTTGACTAAGGTTTCTACATGCCTGCTTCTACTTCACGCTTAGTCTTGTTCCGTTTTCAATGCTACCTTTATTGTGTCGTCCACAGCCACATCTTTTTTCCTCCACAGCCATCTGATCTTCTGAAGATCTTCTCCCTACTTCTGCTGCTAAGGACTCTTCTGTTAATGCTCAGGTCACGTGGATAATGCAGACTGTGTTCTCTAGGAGGAGGTCAGCTAATGAACAACTTCATACGATTTGCAAACTTGACTACCCTGTACATATTTGTAGGTTTCTGACATTAGAGCTTCATCGTTTTACTGGAATAGTATTTTGTCAGCTGTAGATGATGGTAACTTAGCAGAGTTTAAACAGAAGCACTGGTTTCACAAACATCAGTATGTGGTCCTAGGGAATCACAAGACATTTATCCAGAGGAACAAAGGCAAGCACAAGGTGGTGACTAGGAGGAAGCTTCTGGAAGAAATATATTTATAATAATTTTAACTATGTTCAGGTTTCCTAAATCTTTGCCAAATGTATGATTAAAGGCAAGCTTCCTATTTTTCATTTAGTTTAGATTTTTTTGAGACACATCTAAGTGGCTGGCCTTGTATTCTTGATGTAGATCCTATTGGCCCCAACCACAGTGATGTACTGCTATCTCCTGAGTGCTGGGATTAAAGGCAAGTTTGATTACACGTGGAATTTACTCTTTTTGAATGGTATATAATGTATGGAAAGAGCTCATTTAGAGAAATGAAGGTTTCCATTTTATCTATCTGGTCAAACTAGTTTTGTCTTTTGGAGTCAATATTTTTTTATTAAATATTTTTACATATGTATTTATATTATTACATAGATAAACAATAAACTACCTACAACAAGAAGAACCACAAAACAATCAGGAATTATATACATATTACATTCATAGTGTTTTGGGTATTTGTATTTGGCAACCTTGAAGAAAACATCATTCCTATCTTGGTGAGTCTAAAATTCTGAGTGGAAATCAGGATCTATCATATCTAATTTTTAAAGGAGAATTTATTATCACCGAATGCTATAAGGAAATGTAGTACAGAACTATTTCTGACATATAAATATTCAGACAGATACCTAGTAGTATCATTAAAACACATAGCAATGGACAGATTTGCCATGAGGAAGTCTCTGTAAGGGAATGCTTAAGTCTAAAAACAATTCTCGGCACTGTGTCAGGCTCTTGTTTAGTCTAATACCCTTTGTGTCATTTGCTATGTTGCTCACATATGTCCATTTTCCATGCCCACTTCTATGGAAAGGTGGCCACTACTTTAACCAATGAATTTGTTTGGTATTTTAAAGGACAAATTATAACCACGTTAGGGAGAGTGACCCACCTTTGTCTCTTGACTCTTCCCACAGTGACTGTTGAAACAAGTTCATTCCAATCATTTTAACTCTAGTCCTGAAAATTAATTTAAAATCTTTATGGTTGAATTAGTAGAGATAAAAATGTCATCAGATATTCAAACAAATATTCATATAAAGAATAATCATATAAATACAAATATCTATTTTAAGTTCAGGAGTGATTTAAAAATTCCTTGATCCATGCTATCCTCTTCAAACCACCCCTCAAAATGCTCAGGAAGTATCTCCTGGGTCCACATAAGCCAGTGAAACCTAAAATCAGACTCATAGCTCATTCCTGGGGACACTGTCTCTGGAACATAGTAGGTTCGTCAAATACACATTTTAATTAGGGATTGAAAGAATACAAAGCAGGGTGAGACAAGGTGAGTCTTGGCTGCTCCGTTCTTTCAGGGAGTTAGTTATTCTTGCTATGTACTTTCAAATAACCTTTCAGTTGAGCACTTTGAAGAATCAACCAATTTTATTCTGTCTTCACCTATAAAAATGTTAATGCATAACTCCTGCAAAACAAAATGGAGAGGTGGGGGAAAGGAGCAATTTTGTTCAAATAAATGTTCCATAAACACAGGACTGTCATCACTGTTCACATTTGCAAAAGCATTATTCCAGATTCTCCTTTCTCTCTAAGTCTCTCTAGCTTTCTATTTCTCTAGCATACACACTTACCAATTAAATGTATACATTTAGAGATTAACAAATAATTTTATAAGAGGAATAAATCTCAAAATATATTAATTATAATCTTTCAGACCTAGCACAATTTATATGATGGATAATTTCATTTAAAGTCTTCTTTTATTAAAAATGATGGTAGGAAAGTTCTGTGTTCACATCTACTATGCATTCATGTTTTCAACTTGGTGAAAATGCCAGTGTTTTCTCTCTGCCTCAAATGAGGTCATCGTTTAAACCTTTGGTGCATACTGCCAAACTACTTGTTGCACATTGATTTACAGTTCCAACAACAGTGAATTTCTGTCAGTCAGAAAGCTTCAGTAAAGACCTAAGTTTTAATCTCATGTGTTGCATATCATATCTTATTAGTTAATAATTTCAACAACATTAGTTAGCTGAAAATGATATTTCTTTTATAAATGTATAGATATTTTGCCTACATGTATTCCTGTGTACCATGTACATGCATGCCTGTGCTTACAAGCTAAAAGAGGGTGCTGGATTCTTGGAACTTGAGCTATAGAGAGATGTTAGCAACCATGTGTATGCTGGGAATTAAATCCAAGTTCTCCCAAAGAGCAACAAGGGTTCTTAACCACTGATACACTACTCCAGCCCTAAAGGTTTATTTTAATAAATAAAATTTAAAACTCTTAATTAAGACTATCATTAGTTATTTACATATTCCAACAATACATATTCTAGCATGTAATATTAGGCCTTGTGTATTATAGTAAATAAAATTACTACGAAATCCAGAATCCAAGATTTGTAACTGCTTGATTCAATGAAATTGCTGTGGAGCCCGTATGTCTTTGATTGTGAGACTTTGCTGTGTCCTTCCCCCTTTATTAGTATCTTCTCCTGGGCAGAGGCAAAAGAGAGTATTGTTAATAAGCTTTGGTAAGAGTGAATTACACTCATTCCTATTTCAGCAGTGAGAACAAATTAAATGCTTACCTACTGAGGAGCAGAGTGGTGGTTCAGTCTCTGAGTTGCCATCTCTCAACTACAAGGACACACTCTAACATGTTAAACAAAACTTGAAAAACAAATAGTGCAAAGTGGTTTTGGAGTATTTGACAAAGTAGTTGGAGATTCGTGAAATTCAGTTGACCGGGTTTTAAAAGTTTAAATATATGAATGCACATCTGTATATATTTATGTGTATATATCTATTGCATGCATGTGTCTGTGTTCCTGCGTGTGTACTTGAGTATATGTGTGCATGTGGAGGCCAGAGATTGACATTGGATGGCTTTGTTTATAGCTTTCCATTTTATTTGGGGGATAAGGTCTCCCATAGGCCTAGAGCTCACTAAGTCAGCTACTGGCCAGGAGGCTGAAGTCCCTCCTCCTTAGCACTTGACTCTCTAGACTTGGAGACGAGGGTGCTGGGCTTTCAGGTTTGTTGCTGGGTACCCAAACTCATGTCCTCATGCTTTCATGGGAGGCATTTAACCAGCTCAGCAGTCTACTGCCCAGCCACCATTTTTTTTCTCAATTCCTTGCCATAGAATTTATAGGGACTCTGGGGAATGAGTGCACAGACTTTGAACCTGCAACAGTCCTCTCACGGGCTGTGCGACAGATGTTAAAGTTCAAGATTCTCAACACAGCACGACAGGGTACCAGGATGCCAGGATGCCAGGATGCCTTCATCTGGCTGATATCAAAATTGCTTAGCTAACATGAAATCCTGACTTGCTTTATACAAGTACTGGAACAAATGTCAAATACGACTTATAATTTCTGGGCATTTATCTAAGCATAAAAATATTTTCTGTAAAGATAGACTAAATTCTATGGGACAATTCGGGAGAAATGAATTACTTTGGTTCCTGACTTTGACTTGAAAGTATTTATGGGAAGTGTTTCTTAGTCTGAAATTATTTGAAATATTTTACAACCAGGTCCGAAAAGAACTTTTAAGCAAAACATATGGGATGAACATGTTCTTGAACTTTGGTTATCAGTCATTTCCCAATTTTCAAGTTTCCAGTTTCCTAATTCTACTCAGTTCTTTTCAAACAGTCCTGACTAGGAGATCTGTGATGAACCAGAGTCAGAAAATTTCCACTGAACCTGAGCAGCCTGCACAGGCATTGTGCTTTTAAGGCATATGAGTATATTTTTGCCTTGGTACTAAATTTGTTTCTATTTTAACCTTTAAAAATATTTTATTATGATGGCCATTAAAATTTTTGTATGTGTCTACATGTGGGTCTATGCACCTGTGTGCAGGTGGCCCGAGCACCTAATAGGGTCAGATCTCCTGGAGCAGCCACAGCAGAAGGCTGGGAGCTGCCTGCTGTGGGTTCTGGGACTGAAACTGGATCTGCGGAAGAGTGTCAAGGGCTCTTAGCCCCGAACATCTCTCAGGTGGCCCCATTTCAAGCTTTACTGACACTTCTGCCTACCTGCTTAAATCTTTAGTGTTTTAGGCCATGTATTTCCAAGTAGGACCCATTTCCAGCTAACAAAATTAGGCAGAAAGGGCCGGGCATGATGGCACACGCCTTTAATACCAGCACTCGGAAAGCAGAGACAGGCTCTGTGAGTTCGAGGCCAGCCTGGTCTAAAAAGTGAGTCCAGGACAGCCTAGGCTAGACTGAGAGGCCTTGTCTTAAACCCCCCCCCCCAACCTCCCAGAAAAAAACAACCAAGAACCAAAAACCAAAACAAAAACAAAAACAAAAAAATTATCCAGAAAATGCAACACACTCTAATTTATAACAGAATGAGCTGAATCTGCTCTATTTTATCAAAAATAAAAAATGTTTCAAAAATTTTTGATTAAGTTACTTATTTATTTTATATCCAGATCACAGCTTCCCCTCCCTCCTTTCATGCTAGTCCAGAAAAGGGGAGGCCTCCCGTGGATACCCACCAGCCTTGGCATATCAAGGTGCCGTAAGCCTAGGAGCATCCTCGGCGACTGAGGCTAGACAAGGCAGCCCAGTTAGGGGAAAGGGATCCAAAGGCAGGCAATGTAGTCAGAGACAGCCACTGCTCCTGCTTTAGGAGATCCACATAAAGACCCAGCTGCACAGCTGTTACACACATGCAGAGGGCCTAGGTCAGTCCCATGCATGCTCTCTGGTTGGCAGTTCAGTCTCTATGAGCCCCTATGGACCCAGTTTAGTCGATTCTGTAGGTTTTCTTGTGATTTCCTTAACCTCTCTGGATCCTTCATTTCTTCCTTCCCCTCTTCCACAGGATTCCCCAAGCTCTGATTAATGTTTCACAAATAGATCCATATCTATCATCCTGCAAAAAACTCAAGTCCAAGTGGATAAAAGACCTCAACACTATTTTGCTGGTGGGAGTGAAAACTTGAACAACCACTTTGGAAATCAATATCCTGGTGTCTCAGAAATTGGGGAACCTATCGATCTCAAGACTTAGCTATACCATTTCTGGGCATATACCCCAAAGATGTTCCATCATACCACAAGGACACTTGCTCAACCATGTTCATAGCAGCTTTATTTGTAAAAATCATGATCTAGAAACAACCAAGATGTCCCTCAACTGAAGACTGGATAAAGAAAATGTGGTACATTTACACAATGGAATATTACTCAGCCATTAAAAAACAATGACATCATAAAATTTTTTGGACAAAAAAAAAAAAAAAAAAAAAAAAAGAATAAAATACAAAAATATCCTGAGTAAGGTAGCCCAGACACAGAAAGACAAACATTGTATGTACTCACTTATAAGTGGATATTAGTCATGAAGTACAGGCTAACCATGTTACTACCCACAGACCCAAAGAGGCCCAAAAAGGGTGCTTGAAAATGTTTCAAATTTCATAGTAGCATTTCAAATACTCTACACTACAACTGAGTTAACTACAGACATGCAAACAAAACAAAACAAAAAGGGTCACTGAGTGAAAACAAAAAAGAAAATCCATTAGGAACAGATTCATAAGTGTTAAGCCAAAATCCAGTTGTTATAACAATAAAAAGTAATGTTGTCAAGAAAAAATATGTACAGACCATCAAGACCTGGTGACATGGCCAGTGAACTCTTCCAAGTATATAAGTAATTAACTGGTTGTATTCTTAGTTCTAGATTTTAAGAGTCACTACTAAAAAGTATCCAACGAATTAGGACATGTAAATCAGGAATAATATATGCAGAGTTGATTTAACATTCAAAAATCAACGCAATTCAATGTATTAAAAATGAAAGCTTATCATATCAATAAGTAAAAGAAAGTAAATAAAATATAACACAAGTAATTTCTAAAACTCTTTTTGTACACGAGAATGTTTTTGATATGACAAAATATCTAAGAATACAACATGCTTTCTACTTAATAATTTCAATGTATGATATTGAAGGTTCCCTTTTGAATTTGAAAATGAAATGATCATTATTCAACATTCTTTTGGAGGTTCTTGACAGTACAATAGAGACAAAACTAGAAAAATAAATGAAATCTAGTGACTATAAATGAAGAAATAAAACTGTCCCCACTGACTTGCTGTGTTTGCACACAGAGCCAAACAATGTTATAACAGCTCTGTATTGCATTTTCCTTTTGCCAGCTTCATCTCCATATCTATAAATATCTCTATGGTACTTTCACTAATAGATGTCATGGTTTCTCTTAGTTGCCCTCATCCTGTGGTAATATAGAGTTTCTCCTTGAGTTAGGAAAGGCATCTGCTGTGGTCTTCACTATTTGTCTTCACAGTTTATGAGATAAAAGGAGTAGGCACATTCTTGCCACTCCAGGGAACAAATCTTATAGGAAGACTCGAATGGACTTGCCTAGAGTATCTGTCCAAACAGTGGAACAAGTCGTCTCAATTGCATGGCTTATCTCTGTAGAAAGGAGACAGGAGTAGTTTGTCAGCTGAAGATCCAACCAAAGGCATGTGAAACGAGGAAAGTAACTCTGAAATTAGAAAAAGTGCTAGAGACTGAAAGTGGACTACTCAGTTCCTTAGTAGAGCAACAGGTGACAGTCATACTCATTTCTTCAAACAAAGGGAAGAGCCTATTTATTATTTTGGCCCAATTAGAGAAAGTTGGCATTAGACACCCACTACCAACAGCCTGTCACTGTATGGATAGACCATATTATATTTATTAACGTATCTATCAGTAGGTATTTAAATTCACAGAGAAAGTCAGAATAATGTGTTGTAAATTAGAAAATGGCTAAAGGCTTTTGGGAAATGGTTGTAGAAAAATAGACACATGGAGGAGACCTCACCAGAGCATTTTAGAATGGAGCACTGAATACCAACTTGAGTAAACCTGAGTGACAAGAATGACAGTTTGGGCTGATCAGTTATGATTAAAAATAGTGTAAAAAAAAATAGAAATTGTCTAGCAAGACCAGAACAAGGGCTCCACTCAAAATTGGCATTCACTTCACTCCATCAGGCTTTCTTTTTCTGCGGAATACCCTCAAGCATTGGTGGAAACAAAGAACATCAAATTCCCACCTGGTCCCATCCACCAACAAGACAGCTAAGAACAAGGATCCTGGGACAGGAAGTGAAACATTTGGGGCTATTTTACAACTTTTCAATCATTTTCCACTCACTCTCTTTTTCTATGTACCCTTCTGAGTCTTCCCAATATAACTGCATTTGGAAAAATAGAACACACTTATTATTTAATCAAAAAATAAATCAGGATATAAATTAGCTAAACATCTGTAGACAGGAAGAGAGAAGTCATTATTAGTTATCATGTAATTATTATGGACAGAACCTACAGAGGACTCATGGGAGTTGGAACAATTTCATTTCGGCTTGTTTATCTACTGACTCTTCACCTGAAAAACACATGAGAAATAATGAATGCAGTGGTTTGTCTGGAGAAGGAGAGGAAACCTAATTAGGTGGAACTGGATATGGTTTTGAAAAAAAGAAGAGCTTTGATGCAGAGGCAGATAAGAAATGTTAGCCAGAAGGTCTTGACCTAAAGAAAGTAAGTGTGAGTTTGAGGCTGACTTTTGCCACCTCGCATGTCTGCTTTGCTTAGGTGTTTTGTTGTTTTCTTTTATAGATTTTGCAGGATTACTGGATCCAGGTCCTTTGAGGAGCTTAAGAATTAAAATGTAATGAACTCTTTGCCCTTTTGCCAAATATGTCCTAGAGAGTTCATTGAACTTATTTTAATAGTGGTGATAAAAAAAAATTATAGTCTAGGAAACTCTAGTGCAGTAGGAAGCAGAATCTGGAGAAAGCAGAAGTGAAAACAATGTTGCAAAGTGCCACGAGCAGAGGCATTCGAACTTTATATTAGTACTGTTAGTTTGGGAATGGGCAGAAAGTCGGTAATTGAGAAATTCCAAGTGGAGCTAAAATAGGGTTTGTTGGAAAGTTTTTATAGTAGACAAAGCAGGAAAAGTCAACACAGCCCAGAGCTTTTTGCCTTAAGAATATTAAGGAGAATTTAAAAAACCAGGAAGGCAAGATGACAAGAGGATGTTGTTAAGTTCAAGGTTACGGTAACATGGTCAAGCAGAAACGTCCAAAAGAATGATGGGAATAAGTCACCAGGAAAAGAAGTGACAAACAGAATGTTCATATCATCTATAGAGAAAGGACACATGGCTACTGGTTGTTTGCCTACTCTCAGACACTGATTCCTTCGGTTTCAAATGCTGTGTTGTCTACGCTGGTAGATCACTACACTGAATTTGGAATGGAGGGCAAGTGGTGGTATTATTAGACCATGAACAGTCCTACTAATGACTGCCCATGAATAACACTTAAGTCACAGAATATTGAGTAAACCTGGCCATTCCTTTCTTAAGCCTTTTGAATAAAGATTTTTTTATTTAGCAATTTTTATTATATTTCTTTTTATATGCACATTTATATTTTTATGCATATATAAAATAAAATACATACAGCAAGAAGAACAATGAAACAATCAGGGATTATATAAATGTTACATTCTTAGTGTTTTGGCTAGTTGTATTTGGCAACCTTGGAGAAAACATCTTTCCTATCTTGGTATGTCTAAAATTCTGAATGAAAATCAATATCTATTATATCTCATCTCTATCAACTAAAAACATCTATGTAGACTTAAAAACATCTTAACCCTTAAACAACTAAGCTTAATTGTAAGATTAAACTATCTGGTCTTCAACCCCATCAGAGACTTGAGAAGGAATAAAATTTATTACCTGAGTATACAGAAGAAGGAAAGATAAACATGGTTGTTTAGATCCCCAGTGTGGGATGAGGAACAGACTTGTAAGAGAGCAGGTGATGTTTATCCCCTTAGAAGTCGAATCACTTTTCGGGAGAGTTTGGCTGTTACCCACTGAAAAACATCCTTGAACTGATTCTGAGAGGAGATATAAATGTGAGACAAAAACAGGAGGCATGGCCTTTGGAGACTTGGGATTGAGTGGCTGTTCATCACTGGCTTTTGAGAAACTCCTCAAGAGAACTGCTCCAGTGAAGACTTCCCGGGCTCAGGGCTTTGGCTGCTGCTCCGGGCTCCAGCTGAGGTTCGGTTCCAATTACTCCAAGTTCCAGCAGAAGAAATGCTGCTGACTACACCAGGAGAGTCGTTCCTGGGAACTAATACCCAGAAGGTTTCATTGTTGTGTTCTTTAATCTTCTTTTCCTTAGGTTTATGCTAGTCGGGTGATAAGGGAGGTACGCTCGTTTAGTAAGTTCATAATACAATATAATTGTTTAGAAAATTGACCCTACATATAGGAAGTGCAGGTTAACAGCTTCCAAAATGAGAAGATGACAGAGACAGTTTGCTGCCTGAACAGTCACCCAAAACTCTCTGTAACACTGGAGCATCATCTTCAGACTTCTGGCCCAATATATTTGACAGACCTATTTGTGATGCAGGAACTATTGAGGACTTGCTTACCCTGTCTTGCCAGAGTTTAGTCACTAACTCTGCCTGCATCCAAGCTTGCCTATTTTCAGGAAGATTTCTGTCTGTGGCAGAAATGAGGACATTTTGCCCAGTGGCTGGTTTGCCACATTTCAAGTCCTCTCCATAAGGAGGTTCTTTGATGCTCATCATTTTCTTTGAGGTAGGCTGGGTGTTGCCAGGAGTTAACCTGTCTTGTTGTCAAAGAATCTTTAAAATAATAAAAACATCTTAAATGCTATATTCTGCAGGTCTCTGAGGCTTTTGAAGACCTTATCTATTTTATCTTCTATATCTATAGAATCATTTCTAGCTGTTAAACCTAGAATGTATATTCTTGTGATAAAAATAGAGTAGTAATTGACATGACCATGATTTGATCAACTAACAATTAGCTTGTATTACTTAATTATCCTAAACAGCCTGCAATAGCACTTTCAAGTTATTGGAAGTAAACTTTGTACTGTAATTGAGGTGTATGGGTACAATACCTCATATTAGAATAGAAATTTATATAATGTGTAAAGAATAACCATAGTATGAATTCTATACCAATGTATCAAAATTAAGCTTATTTTGCATCAATATACAAAATTCTATGCCAGTGAATAAAAAAAAAAAACTTATTTGTGAGTGACAAATAAGGCCTTAAGTTTAAGAGTGCTTTTTATCATTCCATATATGTCAATATCCTCCCTTCTGTCTTTCTAACCCCTATCCTTATGCCTATGAAAGAAAGATAAAATAAAACAGAGACATCCCTGAGTCCTACTTCATTTTATCTCTGAATAAGACCAATAATAACTTATAACCAACTCCCAATGAAAATAAGCATCTGTACCCAAGAAAGCAAAGAAAAACCTACCCAACCCCTATTATGGGAAATGGGGTATAATAAAGAGATGTTTAAACACACTTCAGCCAGCTACTTTATTATTTGACTAGCGTGAGAGCCTGTTGGCATTCCCTGATGCAGTTAAGACCCTTCACCTGGCTATGAGGAAATGGGGACAACCTCTCCCAGACATGAAGGAAGTTTCCTCATAACCTTATGTTATCCTGGCTTCTTGAGACCAGTGATGTGATGATAGTTAAATATTAACCAGAGCCATGTCTGATGAATGCCATTGGTCACCATCTTCCTCTAATGGAGGACACATGGAAGTAAACAAACAAATGTTCTTTAATGGAAGGAAGTTGGAAATGAACAGCTTCAGAGGGTGCCTAAACATGAATATTTACATCACACATTACCTTTAGAAAGTGTGAGTGTGTGCTCTTGTTAACCTAGGATGTAGCATCAAGAAGTATATGGTTAATACTTTGGTGTAATTTGAGGAAGGGCTGAGATAGTAGTGCCAAATTCTTTGTCCTTCACTCCCATGAAAGCAGTGTTGGAACCCTTTCAGTAGCAATTGTAATTTCTACAAGACTCTTCAATAACCATTAGCAGTCAATCTAGCTTTTTGATCTTGAGACTGTACTATCAGACTTCTGAGGAAAACTCCCCTGGTAAGGAGGAGAGCAAGCAAGCCGTGTTTCCAATCAAGCAACAAACAACTTTTCTAGGTGAGCAGACAATCACATAAGGTGACATTTCCATCAAAACATTGAAAGCATTGACATTGACCCCAATTTTGTGTCAGAAATGGCCGTCTTATGAAAAAAAGGGGGGGGGGAATCAAAACAGAGAAAAAAAATATGTTCATGAACTTCTACCTTTTATTAAAATTGTGAGACTCATTATTTGATTTCGGATCTGTTGTGTATTGAAGACTGTAGACTACATTTGTGAAGACCGCCTACGGGCCAGAATGGGAAACTCTGCCTCCACTACACAAAGCGCCTCAAAGCTTGGTGTATTTCCAACAAGACTGAGTCTACCTCCTTTATTTCAGAGAAAAGGTGGCCTTCTCATTCCAGTAAAAAAATGTCAACAAAACAAAGGAAAAGCACATAGGCAGACTCAGTGAGGCTAAGATCACACATTGTTTCCCTTATACAGACCATCACATACCTGGCCAGAGAAGTTGGTGGGGCCTCAGGGAAATTGCAGCACCTGGCATTCCTGGATTCCCCTCCATGTAAATGAGGCATCTCAGTACCTTAGCACTCTGGCTAATGATTTTTACCCACCATGGAAATCACTACACCTTCCCCAAAGTTCTATATATCCCTCATTTTCTCAAATAAAATAGATCTGCCTCCCCAAAGCTGGTCCTGGAAGTCCTCATTTCCATGCATACTCTCAGGTCTTCCAAACTCCCTGTCCCTACTCCCATTTGTTCTAATAGACAAATATCACCCAGGGCCAGGGAGGGTCACATCATAGAACCACAGACAGAGACAGAGACAGACAGATTCACATGACAGCATTTAGGCAAGCACAATTTAAACTCTTCCAATGGTGAGACAAAAATGATGGGAGATCCAGGGAGAGAAAAGAACAGAATTTAAATGTGGTTACTCTTTTGGTTAAATTACACCAAGGGGAAGTACTTTATACTTTTTTTTCCTTAACAAGACACTAACCTATTATTTGTGACTCTGAATTTACTATTAATGTGTTCAACTGACACACCCTTTTAATTATGTTTAACAGATAGGTGTTATTTTAATATAGTAACATTTATCAACTTGTGGTTAATGGTTGCTGCAGTTTATGTAAGAAATTCTTTCTAACATAAAGACATCAAAATTTTTCCTTTTTTTGTTGGACCTTTCAAGTTATAATCCACCTTTAATTATTTTGTCTATGAAAATGTTAGAAGTCATTATACTTTTATTTAACCATTAATTGACCTAGTGGCATGAAAGAAAAATTACCTTCAGTATTAGGTTACTATTGCTTTCATTAAAGCTTAATATATATATATTGCAAGCATAATATATTATGCAAAATAGCTTAAGATATATCTACTGATATTGGTATACCATAAAGAAATCAATATGAACCTGTTTCATGAAAATGTTGCTGAAATTACAAAATGCTTTGAAGGAATATTGGACTTGATCATTTAGAAATGTAGACTGCAACTATACATGACTCTTGGAACAGTTATCATTTTAATAGAATACAATATTCTGAAGCAACTAAAGTCAAGAATGAAATGAGTTGAATACTGAGACATAAGAAATTGACCATTTCAGCTGCCTGTGTGATTTACAAGGTAATAAACCTGGATCATTTGGGGTTTTGTGACAGAGTACTTCCATTCGATACACTAAGACAACCTGAGATGAAATTATTTAGGTACATAGGTGACACAGCCATACTCTAGCCTAGAAACCAAGAATTAAAAGATCACTATTTTTTGTAAAATGAGAAAGATAGGTATTAACTATTCAAAAACTAGCAGCAGAGAAAGGGGAAGAGGAAGATAGCAGGGAGGGCAGAGAAGCATTGCATCTGCAGTGAACATGTACAGCTTGTTTTTTATTTCCTCAATTCCACAATTACATGCCAATTTTGTAAATAAAACTAGTGGTATATTTCAATCTTTGAAGAACTTTTTTGAAAAATTTTGTCTTTTTAAATATAGAAAACAATTGCCAAGGCTACACCAAGAGACCCCTGTCTTGAAATATATATATATATATATATATATTTCTAATCTGCACCACTGGTGAAAAAGCCACAAGGTATATGGTAATAATGCATCTCTGTTATGTGTTGTGTCAATGACATAGGGAAAGAACCAAATTGTATGCTTTATGTTTCCCTTGGCACTTTGAATGTATCAGTATGATCATTAAATAAATTTCTTTAATAATAAATATCACTAACATGACTATGAACCCGATCAAACAGACTGTGAAAGGTAGGAAATATGGCCCTCTAAGGCAAATACCATGAAATTCAAATGTTTGTCCACTAATCTAAAATGATGTTTTAGAAATGTCAACAAATTTTAAAATTTAAGATTGGAATACAAAGGTGGCAGAGTGCCCATTTTGAAATTTAGCTCTACCATGTTGCTCTGTTGGTCAACTGGCTTTAAGGAGGGATCATTTGCCAGAATTAGGACTTAGTAATACACCTGAAGTGGTGGAAGAAAAAAACGTCTTGGCGTAGTGTACAGCAGCCTTATCCCCTGCCATCACAAGCCATCCCCCGGATCTGTAAGGTCATGCCTGTCTTGATGACCAACTTGTACCACTGGAACTTACGAACTCACAAGAATTCCATTCATATATGTTTCACTAACTGATGAAGCCCCTTACTCTATATACAAACCTGCTTGGTTGGTGGCTTTGGAGGAGTGTGTGACATACAACTCTGTCCTTCTTTTACTTCTTCTGGACCATCATATATGAGCTGCCCTATTTTCTCCCCTCTCAATGTCACTTTTAGTTGATATGTTTCACCTTAAGCAGTTTCTCTGTCTGTATCTCTTCACCCACCCACTCTCTCTCTCTCTACCTCTCTCTATCACATCTATATCTTTACGTTTCCTTTACCAATTATAATTGATAAAAAAAATTGAGCCTACACATCCTGTGTTAGTTGCATCGAGAATGATTACATAGAAAGAGAGGCAAAGACAACGGAACTCAAACTCCTTTTTCGTTCAGCCTATAAACAACAGTAAGCTGAAGGTAGATTGCTGGTAGATAATGTGTCTATTAGGATGTGGAGTATAGGTAGTGAGATTGTTTGGCAGCTGAGAGTACTTGCTGCAAATGACCTCAGTTGATTTTCTCAGAACCCACTTTGAAAAAGGAAAGCACCAACTCCCATAAGTTGTCCTGTGACATTCATGCACATGGCAGGCAAGCGCGCGCATGTGCACACACACACACACAATTTTGAAGTGTAATACATTAATTTGATGAATTGTTCCCAATGTTCTGACAAAAATAAAATATGTAGTCATTTATGAGCAATAAAACACAAATTATACAATTTTAGTGACTTCAAGTATTAAATGTTTTGCTTGTACTTGAAGTTGACGTTGCACAATAGAAGGAGTAAATTGATGCTAAGAATTGAACTTTCCTTATTAGAACGATGTCAAAATTACATAGAAAATAAACTAGCATGATGTTAAGGGTCTCATGAAAAGAAGAAAAAAAATTAAGCTTTAGTATCTTTAATCACAAATACTTATTTTGAATTAGGGGAACTGCATATATTTTTGTTTCCGATCTGGGTCGGTTCCGGGAGGTCACCGTCTTGATGTCGAACTTAGTGCGCACACCTGATCGGCATAATGCACCACAACCCAGAACTCCTGGACTTAAGCGATCCTCCTGTCTCAGCCTCCTGAGTACCTGGGACTACAGGCATATGCCACCGTGCCCGGCAGTATTTTCTTCAAGGAAAACAAACTGTCCCAAATGTTACATAGATTTCGATTGTTTAGAATGAGAACGAAGATACCCTTATGTTTTCTGGGCTGGATTTGAAACCTAAACATATTTCTTTGCCAGGAAATCTGTCTTAGTCTCTAAATAATGAATTTACAAACTGTGTTTTGGTCCATACTCTATTGGTAGGCCAAAAACTGTTTGATGTTAATCTACGTTTTTATGTTCACATGTAATGCTTGAGATATTGAAATTGCTTTCTGATTGGAAAAAATACTTAATAAGTTTTAATTAACAAGTTTTAAAAGCTTTGTGTGTTTCCCTTGGTTTGGACTTGGAATAGAGATACAAAGAGACATAATACGAGAACAGAAAACAACAGATCAGGAAAAATAAAAGAGTCTATCTTAGTGAAAAAGTTCATGAATTTTTTTTCCTGTCCATGTTCTTACTTTTGTAGTTATCACCAGAACACTTAATATTATCTTGTCATTTTTAGTTAACAATCTCCCTAAGACAGGCAAGAATTACATGTTTTCTACAAGATTCTCTCCAAGAATAGAGATGAAATTACTGATGCTATTCATCTCCAAGTCAACAAAGCAAGTTTTTAACTTGGAATTTTAAAAGTACAAAAAAAAAAAAAAAAAAAAAAAAAAAGGAAAAAAGAATTCTTCCTACTCTTTGTCAATTGTAATCATGATCAGTAATTATTATTCTGCATATAAAAGCTACTTTCTGCTTCACCTTTTGCTTGCAAAAGGGGGTTGGAGTGGGGAGAAGGGCCATCCCAGTCTGTATGTGACAAAGGAAGTCTGACATTTCTCTCATTGAATATCCTGCACATATTTAATATAACTACCTCTGACCACTGTCATCGTTTAATCCTGTTGCTTTTAGAGAGCGGTGGCTTACTTTAACTTGATGAAGATTGTTTTAATGCTACGAAGTTGTTTATTTTCCCAGATAATACATCTCACTGGAATCGTTTTAAGTGTATTTTACAGACATAGCCTTACGGCAGAGGGTTAAGCTATAATTATAGTCCATGTTTAAGTTTGAGAATTGATTTACGTGGTCAGTGTTAATCATGGAAAACACTACATTTCAAAGACTATACTTTCCGAAAGCTGCGTTATAAACACCACATCACTGTCGTACAGCAGCAACACAGCCGTAAAACGTATTTGCATGGGCTGTGAACAATTCAGCTTTCAAAAACCATTCTTTCTTTGTAACCCTATAATGATCCTTTGATATAAAATGAACCACTGCATCCCCATAGCTCCCAACAAGCTTGTGAACCCCTAAATCGACTCCTTGCTCCTTGGAAACAAGTAATAGGTGTCTATACGTAGTTTTTAAAAGGTCTAAGTAGGTGGGCGTGCTTTCCAGACTTGAAACAAATGCACTAACAAGCAAAAAGGACACTCCTCACTTCCCTACCAGGTGTTCTAGCACAAGGACACTTGCTTTCTCCAGTCCACTGCGCAAAAATGTTCTTCCTTTCCTGCTAAGAGGCTCACTAAGACTCTTGAATTAAGCTCTTCCTGACTTTCTTTCAAATGCTAGGAGGAATCAGGAACCATACTCCTGGCAGGGAAGGAGTAAATCTCTTGGGTTAAAGTTGGCGTTAACATCTGAAAGTACGGTACTGAAGGTTCTGGGGGAAGCAGAGGCCCAAATTCCCTTGGCTAGAGCTACGGCAGCTTTCCCTGCTCTCACAGAAGCATGGTTTGCTCCTGACCTGGTTCCCACAACGCTCCCCCTCTACAAGCGCCCGGTGATGGCGGAGAACTACATTTCCCAGAATGCAACTAAACCTCATTGTAGTGCGCCTATAAGTGTCCGGGTGACGACATAAACCGGCGCGGTGTTTGGACTTCCCTGATGTCGTGGCGCTCTGAGGCAAAAAGTTGGTGCTCTGAGAGTCCCTGGGACTGAATCCGAGGTCGGGTGACCCTGGCCTTTTCCTACCCACTCGTCCTTGCCCGCCTTTCCCTCTCCTGGAAGGATGAGGCGTGCAGGCCTGGGTAAGAAGAGGGCTGAGGTTCCAAGTTTGGGGACTCTGGGACCTGCTGAGCAGAGAGTAGAGGCGTGGGAGGAAACTACCGGCGGCCTTCTGTCATGGACTTCGGGGGTGGAAAGCAAGGTGTTTGGAGTTTTTTTTTTTTGAGAAGGTACCAAGTGGAAGCACTTCATTTGTCCCAGATCCAAACAGTTTCCTTAAGTTTAATTTAAACGAAAGTTTAAACCTGTATGGTAGGTGAGTTGGTTGGTAGTCTGGGTTTTTCTTTCTTTGTCTCCTAGTTTTGGAAGCAGCTGTGTTTCCCAAGTCTTCCTGTTTCCTTCTAGATCTTTTTTAAAAAGTGACAGTTGGAGAGTGGGCGTTAAGCTCTAAGCACTCAAATAACGATTATGTTAGTATGACAGTGAGTTACAAAGGTAAATTTACGTGTCATTATTGTTAAAGTGTCTGTTGTGAAAGGCCTGGGTCAAAGGCGATTTACTTGGAACATTTCTGACCTAGACCTTGTCCCACTGTTAAGGCAATAGAAAGTGATAAGTTTTGATGACTTAACACTTGCTCATGCCTTTATGGATCAGGGGAAGAAATAAGTTACTAATAACACAAAGTACTTAGAATTTCTTTTCCTGGTTCTCAAGTTTTTTCTCTATTGACATTTGTTTTTAAGAAGGAAGAGCAGAGTGCTTGAAAAATCTATGAAACATTTGAAAGGGTGCTGCTATTCTGTCATACATTGGAAGAATAAAGACATACTTTTAAAAAGTTTTAGGTGTTGAAAGCCAGTGAGTGGACACGTAAAATTAGATATGCAAGATTCTTTTGCAACCCAGAATTCCTTGCTCGATATGAATTTTGATTATATAAGAAGGAATGCAATACTCAAGACAGTGCAGAGAGATGGTGTTATTTTTAATAAGGCTGGCTATAGGACTAGAAAGTGTGGGATTTAAAACCATCGAAAAATAAGAGCTGTGAACGGTCTCAGCAATGTAGACTTACACAGTTACCAATAAATAGTTGCATGTGAAGAAATTTGTACATTTAAGTTTGATGAATGCCTGGCAGTTATTGAAAGTGGTCCATGTCAGATAACCTAAGGAACGATTTTCAAACAAGATTAGTGCCTAAATGTTTCCATCACTAATGACAACAAACATTTATTGTAATGTAAGTTTTACATGCATGACCCTCTGTGGTGCAGCATGTGCATCCCGTGGCTTCCAGTGTAACTGAGGACCAGAGGACAAGGATCCAAGGCAGTAACCTTTCATCCCAGCACCGGTTAACTTCAACAACGGATAGTGGATGCAGTAGAGAGTTAATAGTAATGGGTCATTGTGTACTTCCTGGAGCCAAAGGAATTAGAAGGATACCTTTGACAAGGAGAGTTGGGAGAAGTACGTCCCAGATGGGAAGATGACAAAAAAAAAAAAAAAAAAAAAGGTTCAGGAGTAGCTGTGAATGATGTATGGGAGAGATTGTGGTGATGCAGTCCCTTTGATTGAAGCTAGAATTCTGAGGCATCTGAAGCTCTTGGTCTATCCAAGGAGCTTACTGGCCTATTGGAATTTTGTTTGTGCTCTACTGTTTTTATTACACGCAGAGCAGAGTCTTGACTGAAGGTTCCAACTCTGATTGTATGTTAGAATTACTCAGAAAGATATTAAATTAGATTTTCTAATAAATTAGAATCACTAGGCTAGCGTCCCTCCTAACTCTTTCTAAAGTTCAGTTGAGAAGAGGGTTAACTATTTGGTTAAGTATACTTATCACTTAAATGGGTGTAAAGTTATAAAGACTTTGTTTTGTTTTTGTTTTTCGAGACAGGGTTTCTCTGTGTAGCCTTGGTTGTCCTAGATTTGCTCTGTAGACCAGGCTGGCCTGGAACTCACAGCGATCCACCTGCCTCTGCCTCCCAGAATGCTGGAATTACAGGCTTGTGCCACTGTACTGGGCATGAAGACTTTTTAAAGCACCATTGTGGGTTGACCAGAAAATTGAAAATTTAAATAATAGTGATTCTGATGTGTATTCATATATAAGATCTGCCAAACTACACATGAGCTTTTCATTTAATTGGCCTGGTTATTGATAGAACCTGCTTTAAGGAAGTAGCGTTTTTCAGAAATGACATCAGCTGACAATGGCCTCCAACACTTGCTTTTCCTCAGCTCTTCATAGTAGTAATTCATTCTCACAGAAAAAAAAAAAAAAAATGGGGCTAAGTTTGGAATAGCAACTCAAATATTTTAGCTTAGTTTCTTTTGTATTGTTTTTCTGGATTTGGGTGGAGGATAGTTTGAAGAAAGATCAATTTTGGAACTGCATTAAAAATATTTTGGACAAAAAAATGAGAATTTTACTTTGAAAGAACAAAGTGGGAAACCTCAGAATTAAACATAAGATAGGCCAGAAAATCAAAACAAAAGAAACAAAACAAAATAGCCATTAATTTTGATTAACTTCAGCCAATACAAAATTACTTAGTGGGCGATATATCATATGTCACATAAAATGAGTTAAAGAACTTGGCTCTTGTTAGAGTTTGCACAGAATATTTTAAGTGTGGATCTTGTTTGTGAGTGGGAAGAAGTGATTGTGCCCAGTCCAGCTTTTAATATGTTTGAAAAGAGGTGTAGGGAACCTCAGGGATAGCCTGCTGGCGGCTAATAGGAGACTGAAGTGTGTAACTGCCCTTCTGTTTGCAGCATTCAATGTTTAGTTGTGGCTTTGGTGGTACAGGGAGAGGTGTAGGCGTGTGGAGCACAGAACGTCCTCACTAGCTGCAGGAAGATATAGAAGCATGAGGTATTCTGCTATTGACAAAGTTGGTCAGCGGTAAATTAAAAGTGTATTTTTAAGTCAGTTACTTTCTAAGTACTTAAGTGCTGTTGTGGTGGTGGTGTGTGTTTATGGACTGTTGTGGTGGTGGTGTGTGTCTATGGACTGTTGTGGTGGTGTGTGTTTATGGACTGTTGTGGTGGTGTGTGTCTATGGACTGTTGTGGTGGTGTGTGTCTATGGACTGTTGTGGTGGTGGTGTGTGTCTATGGACTGTTGTGTGTGTCTATGGACTGTTGTGGTGGTGTGTGTCTATGGACTGTTGTGGTGTGTGTTTATGGACTGTTGTGGTGGTGTGTGTCTATGGACTGTTGTGGTGGTGTGTGTCTATGGACTGTTGTGGTGGTGTGTGTCTATGGACTGTTGTGGTGTGTGTTTATGGACTGTTGTGGTGTGTGTCTATGGACTGTTGTGGTGGTGGTGTGTGTTTATGGACTGTTGTGGTGTGTGTCTATGGACTGTTGTTGTGGTGGTGTGTGTTTATGGACTGTTGTGGTGGTGTGTGTTTATGGACTGTTGTGGTGTGTGTTTATGGACTGTTGTGGTGGTGTGTGTTTATGGACTGTTGTGGTGTGTGTTTATGGACTGTTGTGGTGTGTGTTTATGGACTGTTGTGGTGGTGTGTGTTTATGGACTGTTGTGGTGTGTGTCTATGGACTGTTGTGGTGGTGTGTGTTTATGGACTGTTGTGGTGTGTGTTTATGGACTGTTGTGGTGGTGGTGTGTGTCTGTGGACTGTTGTGGTGGTGTGTGTCTATGGACTGTTGTGGTGTGTGTCTGTGGACTGTTGTGGTGGTGGGGTGTGTTTATGGACTGTTGTGGTGTGTGTTTATGGACTGTTGTGGTGGTGGTGTGTGTCTGTGGACTGTTGTGGTGGTGGTGTGTGTCTATGGACTGTTGTGGTGTGTGTCTGTGGACTGTTGTGGTTGTGGGGTGTGTTTATGGACTGTTGTGGTGTGTGTTTATGGACTGTTGTGGTGGTGTGTGTGTCTATGGACTGTTGTGGTGTGTGTCTGTGGACTGTTGTGGTGGTGTGTGTTTATGGACTGTTGTGGTGTGTGTCTATGGACTGTTGTGGTGGTGTGTGTTTGTGGACTGTTGTGGTGTGTGTCTATGGACTGTTGTGGTGTGTGTCTATGGACTGTTGTGGTGGTGTGTCTATGGACTGTTGTGGTGGTGTGTGTCTATGGACTGTTGTGGTGGTGTGTGTTTATGGACTGTTGTGGTGGTGTGTGTCTATGGACTGTTGTGGTGTGTGTCTATGGACTGTTGTGGTGGTGTGTGTTTATGGACTGTTGTGGAATGATTAATGGATAAATGTAGCTTATGCTCTTCTAGTTCAATCTAGAGGTTGGTGTTGATATTATACAGTCAAAGCTGTAAGGATTCAAGAGTTTTGCTCCTTGAATAAAATTAAATTGTGCTGTGCTTTGAAAGAGTTTCTTTTCACACATTAACCATCCTTCAGTAACTAGACTTATTGCTTCCCACCCTCTTGACTGTTACTGTTACCTTTCTTACTGTCATTGCATCTGCATTTGCTGTCTGAGCCTATGGGAGCCTATAGCTTTAGGGGCATCCCTTTCTTCAGCCTTCTTACGCTGTTAGCAAAGCTGCTTCCAGCCCCAGATAATCCAGTCCCTTTAATACATACTGCAGCCTTTCCTCAGACCTATCGGAGCTTGAGGGGTTTGTTTTTCTGCAGCCCCAATATTAATCAAAACATCCAGTTCTAGATCCTTCCAACAATGTGGCTTCTCAATAGCTGACTGAGAACAAAGAGCCCTTCTGCTGAGAGATCCCTTATGTGGGAAGGCAGAAGCCAGGTCAGTATACGGCCACAGCCATGTGTAATTTATTCTCTTAGTAATACTGAATTATTTTGGTCATGCTTCCTCATGATTCTGTTTATCTAAAGGATCACTCTTCTTTACTAAAAAACTGATGACATCAGTTTATAAAAACTTGATGAAATAATATTCTCAATCCCCAAACACGTAGGTATGTATTTGCTGCCTAGTGCTCACTGCACCAGTTACTTCCATGGTGACTGCCAAGTACAGTAGTAGAACAGTAATGGATACTACTGTTTTCTGCGACATCTCCTAGAATGCAAGTTCTGTAAAAATAGAAGAAAAATAGATTTGACACATGGTAGCTTCTTGAATATTTGTTGAAAACTGAGTGCAATCTTCAGAAATGTCAGCTAATGGCCTCTACAAGCCATTGCGTCTCTTTCCTAGGCTTTCACTTCTGGCCTTCTCCTCCCTTTGTTTCTTGGCTTTTCACAACGTGCTGCTTATAAAAAAAAAAAAAAAAAAAAAAAGGTGTTAGTAAAAATGCCCCATCTCTCTGCACAAGAACCCTTCTTCCATGGTATCCTCCTCTCTTTCCTCTTAGAACTGAGCTTCCCTGATGGGTGGATGGTGCTATGTTATGTCCTTTATTAAAACATACATTTTTAGTGTGCGAGAAATTTCTCCTACATATCCTTGTTATCTGTGCCTGTTTTGTGTCTTTGATATAATGAATAAGTGATCAATAAATGTCTAATGAAGAAAATGCCTATGCTGCTTAAAAGAGAGCATGAAAAAATGGTTGTAATCTCTGGTTCTGATTTTTAAAAATTGATTTGCACTGTTACTATAATAGATATACGTGGTCTGCAACGCCCTCCAGGGGTCTTTTTCAGTTTCTTAAACTACTAAGCTTTCAAAAGCAGCTTATGTTTTTGCAATCCTACGCGTGTGCCTCTGACCCTTGTAGGTGAAGGCGCACCTCCTGGCAGCTATGGGAACTATGGCTATGCCAACAGTGGATACAATGCCTGTGAGGAAGAGAACGAGAGACTCACTGAAAGTTTGAGAAGCAAAGTAACTGCTATAAAATCTGTAAGTACAGAGCCTATGTCGTTCACATTTTGGTTCGTAGATTTGAACTTATTGTCATCATAGCAAGGAACTCGTTGAAAAATGGTGCAGTGAGGTCAAAGTGCACCAAAAGTTCAGGGTATCCATTCAGTAGGTTACAAGTTGTGGCAAGTTAAAAGATACGGCACTTTTGCTGAATTTTTTTCTCGAATCATACCTAGCAAAATCTAAAGTGTACTGTACATTATATGCAGTAGTTCAAACTGTGCTGATGATGCTTTCTGTATAATTTTAGATTATAGAAAATGCTAATTTGTATTTTTTCCAGTTTGTTATTATAGTAAGGGAAAAAAATCTTCAAATATTCAGTCTAGCCTTATAATCAAAGAAATGTTATTTCTTGTTAGGCAAACATTGAATGTTTATGTGTGTATTTGACTTGGTCCTGTGAGTACTTGTATATTGTAAACTATGAGGAATATGCAGGTAATACGGTTATATGAATAAAAGAGGAAACAGCATGTACTAGAATAAGAGAACCAGAGAATGTTAACAAATATGTTGAGTATTTTAACGAAGAGAGAAACTATCACTGTTGGAAGGAGGAGAAATGTACAATTATTTTTCCAATAATTTTGCTGGACAGCATTGGGAGATCTACTGAAATGGCTCCTCCAGACTTTTCTGCTCATGGCTTGCGATATAATATTTATTCTTTCTCACGTCCGTCTTTGAGCCTCATTTGAGTCTTGGACCTTCTCGTGTTTCTCTAACACAGCCCTGATTTTGATGCTTTGATCCTGGGAGAATCTCTTGCCTGTCTCAGCTCTCCCTGATGTCACAGTCCTCAAGCACATCCTGCCCTCTCAAACGTCTTTGGATGCTCCTATTATTAAACATATTAAGTCCCTATTCCTTGGGTGGATTGCTCTACATTTTCTTTGGCCCCAGTGCTTCAGAACTTCTCCCCAACACACTCAGAATGCATATGCATTTACTGCCCGACAAACTAGAGTTTTCTGTTGTACTTTGCATCCTGCTGTTGCCCCTGTACCATATTTTTAAAACTCAAACTGTGCCTTTAGCAATGTCATTGTCTTCCTTCTTACTTTGAAGCTGTCTTCTTCCTGCAGGACCACAGTGCTGCCCCTGCCTCTCTCTAGGCTTTATCTCAGTACTACATCCGGCATTAACTCATTCCCTAGAAAATTAAGGTCTTTTGAGCCATTCAGTGTTAATTCCTTTTTATCAATACTGAGTAAATTTTTGTTAAAGGAATTATACAAGATGATTTTAAATGTGCCATTGATTTTCTATTGCAATAAACATAGTATACACTTGTGAAACATTCAGTAGAAGCTCACATTGTAACATGTAATTGGTATTTAATGTCAGCCTTTGAAAAATTATATTGCATTCAGCCTGTACTCAAAATAGTGTCTTGATATATGGTACTATTTCTAAAGTGATATTAATTAAAATGATTTAATATGGACCTAATAAGGTAAATTGTTATGAAGTTAAGCAATATAATATTGGAAAGAACATAGAATTGAATGTCTAAAACTACAAACAAGCAAACAAAACCCTCTAATGTTGATTATTGAGCTTCTGTGTTAGAAAAAAGCTGTGATATCTTGGAGGTTTCTTTCCTTGCCTTGAATGTCATGCTAAAAGTAACTGGGTAAGTTGGGCTGCCTGCTTTATCATCTCTCATTTGATGCCTTTGGAGGACAAGCTCATATCTGATCTCCATAATTTTAGTATAATTTCCTATCAGTATTATGTGTGTTTTTCACACAGATTAAATGGAGAAGAACATTTATGGTTGCTCATAAAGACTTTCAGTAATTAATTTTCTTTAGCTAAATGCCTTAAAAGGGAAACCTTTGGTGAATTTGATATGTAAAGTATGAGGTATAATTTTGCATAGCATATGAAATTATTTAACTATTGTTTTAGATGCTCAGACTCTGTATAATTTTAGGTTATAGATAATACTAACTTATGAGGGTTTTGTAATGTATTATTATATTAAAACAAAAGTCTTTAAAATAATAAACCTAGACTTAAATTTAAGGAAATGCCATATTTTCTTAGGTCCTATTAATGTATATGTCTGTATTTGAACTGGCCATGTAAGTACTTGTATTTGCTAAAATATAGGAAAGGAATATAAAGATCGATACTATTATATGAGAAAACAAATAAAAAACAACCAAACAAAAAGAGAAAATCCCACAGGACAAAGCATACTAGAAAAAGTGAGCCAAGAAGAGACTGTTAACACAGAGAATGAGTGATAGGAGGAGGAGGAGAGAGAAAATGTTCATTGTTGGAAGAGGAAAATTTTCCTGTAATTTCACTGCATAAAATATCAGTAAAGAGTATATTTCTAGAATGCAGTTTCATCTGCAAATTAAGTATGCTTAGGGTGGCATTGCTGCTTTTACTTTGTCAGTTCTAAATACCTTCATGTAAGTAGTAATGTATATGCTTTCTTCTTCATAGCTGTCCATTGAAATAGGCCATGAAGTTAAAAATCAAAACAAACTATTAGCTGAAATGGTAAGTTATTATGCTTTTTAACTAGGAAATTTTACGTAATGTTTTCAAATTTAGTCTCTTTTCCAGGAATAGTAAATTACATTAAAATTGGTAACTTTATAGAGATGTATTTTACATACTGTAATAAATTTTAAAAATAATATTTCAATATTCTTTATGAATTTCCTATGATGTATTTTGAATATATTCAACTCCCCTGGCTCTTCTTACCACTCTCCCCAGTGCTCCCCATCCTTTATTTGTATCCAGTTAAAGCAGGCCTAAACATTGTAAGTCCTGGTAGGTTCCACTCCATTTTAATCAAATCAGCTCATAATTTCTGTCAGATGTATTTTTTTACATTGTTCTTGTCTAAAATGTAAATAAGAAGTGAAGATTGAAGCCAATGCATTTGAATTCTGAGTTTAAAGCCTGTTAAAGACTGAAGGCTAATGGCTGTTTTTTGAGTGGTCTTAGAAATCTTAATGGGTAGCCCACTAGTAATTTATTAACCAAGCAATCAAAAAGCACTTTATGTCCAAGCAACTAAATGCTTTGCACTTAACAAATGCTTACTTCTTCAGCTTTATTTCCCAAGGATTACTACTGAACAAATCCCTCAGATTAGAGTAGCCAAGGTCCCTTTATTTCTAGCCTAAAATAAGCTCAAGAGCGTGGGCCTTTTCTTCTCAGAGCGGGCTTCCAGGCACTAATGCTAACTCGGGTGCCCAGCTTCCCTTGCCATGCCTTTGTCTCTTCACATGCATTCAAAATAACTATCTAAAAGCAAATATGGCATTGAAAGCAGTGGTCTTTGAAAATGGATATTCCTGTTTCTTCCTCTAAATAAGCTCATTCAGAATCTCATGGAGAGGAGCCCAGGCATATATATTTTGTGAAAAAGCGACCCAAGTGCTTCTGATGGAGCAAGTCCCGTGAAAAAGCGAAGATTTCAAGAGCGTGAGCTGTGTGGAGACGACAGTACACAGAGCCTCCTCATCATGTTGGTGTTTCTCACCTCAGGGTACTGAGACTGTAATGCAAGAGCACCCTCTCTAATCTGGGCCTGGTCTAGTCATCTGAAAAGCTTTCCCGACTCTTATTTTAATTTGGCGTTTTTCATGTCTGTATTTAAACCCTCTCTACTTGTTGCTCCATCAACATTATATTTTCTTAACTTTTAGCAAATGCCACTGTATTTCAAAGTCATGTATCTAAACAAAAGGCTCTACCGTTTTCTGTGCTATCCATATAAATCTTAGATGAAATCTTAGTATCCAAATGCTCACACATTTGACCTTGGAAAAATAGTGCCTTAATAGAGAGCAAACAAAACCTGTTTGGTAGCACACAGATTACTTTCTGTTATTGCTAATGGCTTTTCATCCATATGATTGGAATAAGAAAGACCTAAATTGCTTGAGGTTTTTTGTTTTTGTTTTTAGTTACACTCAAGAATTGAAAGAAAATGCTTATTGGATAATGAAAGAGCCACTGAGAAAACTGCTTTATTTTGTATGGAACAATCAGGCTGATTTCCAAGCTAATAAATAGATACTTGAATTGATTAAACATACAAATTATCTTTAAAAACATATACTAAGAACAATATGTAAATTATTTGAATGTGCATGTATAAAATATTAGAATTTATTATGTTTTCCTTATTTTCTCATAGGACTCACAATTTGATTCTACAACTGGATTTCTAGGTAAAACCATGGGAAGACTGAAGATTTTGTCCAGAGGAAGCCAAACGAAATTGCTATGCTATATGATGCTGTTTTCATTGTTTGTCTTTTTTGTCATTTATTGGATTATTAAACTGAGGTGATGCAAGTTAGTGTGGGCATTGAATTTGTTTCAGTTAATGTCTTGGGGGTACCACTTCAATAGCCAGCATCGCAACATTCCTAATGGCCTTCTCCATTGAAGATTACTGGAGTTTTCCTCTTTCAGAAATCATACTATACCATATAATGTTTTTTGAATACTGTTCTTTATTGACTCATTATGACCTCTATTTTCAGGGGTATTGAATTAGCTCGAAGTCAGTGTGACTATACCAGTGTTTTTTCAGTCAGAGTAAATATGAACATCATATCCTGTTTTTACATAAGTATAACTTTCTGAAGCTAGTGGGGGAGCAGAAGAATGCCAGAGAACCCAAGGTCAGCTTTTGTGCGGTGGTTGCATGGTGGTAGAGCGCTCCCTGTTGTGTGTCTGATGTCATCATTGTAATGACAGGCTCTACTTTACTTGGTACCACAGAGGGCCATTTCTTTTCCCTTGCAATTTTCTTAATAAGTTTGTTCACATGAATTCTTTGTACAAGGACTTCTTTGAATGAAGCTATTGACATATTTCGACTGGAGCCTAATATGTGTGTCAACCAACATAGGTCTTGTTTTATATTAATGATAAATTCCACTGACCTGCTTTATAATAGTTTCCGATTTCCAGCTGCTTGGGTGGGCCATTTGACTATTTTCTGTGCAAGAATAATGTGAAGTTAAGTGATTGCTAAGCTCTGAGTAGAAATGAAGTGTCTAGGAAAAGTAATTGCCTTTGTTTTGCTGTATGCTCCAAATGTTTTACTGTATACTGCAAATATTCAGGCACTGAGCCAGAGTTCAGAAGATTGCTGTTCTGCTCTGTTTGATTTGCTTACAGAAAGCAAAACTATTAAAATATTGTGAAACTCTGCATTGTTCTTATTTTAGAAATTTGCCTATTTCTAGGTTCAAAAATAAACTTTTATTAAAATGTATTTCTGGCTTCTTTAAGTGTCTTATATTCTTGATATAGAATCTGATATCCCAAAAGCTCAGATTCCAGACAAAGTGAATTAAATTTAATATTTATATTAAATCAAAACAAGTAAGACAAATTTTGGCTGCAACTTCAAAATCTTCTAAATCCTTCTAGTTTTACTCATGAATCAATCCCTTTGGGAGTGAATGGGTTTCAATTCTTTTTCCCCATTTACAATTCCCTGTCAGTTCAAGAGCGTTTGTTTGTTGGTTGGTTTCGGTGCATCATTTGGCCCTCCATTTTATAGATTACAAACACTGAATGTGAGTGCACGTAAGCGACCTGAGGAGACAGGGCTGAGTGTGGGGAAGAAGCGCTAAGGCGATTTAGATGGTCCTACCTGACAGTCACTGCTCCTTCTAAACTCGCTCAAGGCTTGAGGCTTCTTCGTTGTACCACGTTTTACATAGAAGTGTGAGATAGCTCTAAGCCAGCGGAGAGGAAAGTGTCTGGCTCACTGCAGTCAGTGAGCATTAGCAGTGTCCCTGGCTCACCGTAGTCAGTGAGCATTAGCAGTGTCCCTGGCTTACCGTAGTCAGTGAGCAATAGCAGTGTCCACAATGTAATAACTGTTCGTTCTTTTCAAGGCAACAGTAGTTTGGATGGCAATACACCCTCCAAACAGGTATTTTCATTAGGCATGGAGAGTGGCTTGTTGCTTCAAGATATTTTTAACCGCTCTCGCTAGTTTCATGACATTAAAGTTTATGGAAGGCTCAGAAGTCACCACCAGTAGTTTAAGTGGTAGTTGGATTTACGAAGTGGAAATAGCAGAAGCCACATGGGGTAAGGTAGAAGCAGTTCTACAGTGTCTACCAATAGCCCCCTCCCCCCTTTTTTTTTTTTTTTTTTTTTTGGTTTGGTTTATTTGTTTGTTTGTTTGTTTGTTTTGTAGAGAACTAAGCCTGACGTTTCCTATCACACCTCAATCACTGTGTGCTGAGCTGCCAGAGGAAGGGAGTCCTCTGCAAGTACTGGCTGCCACTGCTCCACTCAGGGCCCTTGGCCAATATTCTACTGCCTTTTGTTTGGAAACCCTTAGGAAAAAGCATTCCTGTGAATCAGTTTTGGGGGAAATATAAAATATGAAAAGTTCTATTCCTTTATAATAGTTTATAAACTCATTCCTAAGTCTCTAAAAGACGTGCGGTTTTTAAAGAAGTGGACTATAATCATAGGATTGATAAACTATTCACATTATAACATTTATTTCAGTGGTCTGAGACTACACAGTATCTGAGTGGTGGGTAGGATACTAGATAGCTCTATTTTAAGTTGTAAAACAAATTCAGAAAGCAACTTCTAGAAATCCCCAAATCTACAAGTTTTTCCTAAAAACATGCCACTTGAATTCACTAGATGTTGGTCTTTAGAAATGTACCAAACATTTAGGAATAGTATAAAGCACAACTTATTTTTATGGGTATATGAGTAGAAGGGATGGTGTATGTAAGCTATTGATGTCCTGGAAGTTACTATTCATATTCTTGAATATTGTTTGAACTGAGAATTGGTTGAGTGTGGTGTGCAATATTGTGATGCAGAGCCAGAAGCTTGAGGTGGAGAGCCCAGGCCCCTGCATCCATGCAACGCTTCTGGTTGTATAAAATTGGCTTTACTTTTTACAGTGCGTCTACGTGTAAAATTATTAGATATTGAATTTACTTAGAAAGTTGAAATAATGCTTGATAATAGAAGTTAGTCACCAGGCTGTACTGATCAATAAAGTTACTGGCAAGAGGAATGGCTCCAGAGCTGAACGTAAAACAGTAAGCTCGCATTGCCGTATAAACCCTGGCTGTGCCTCACTCTGGTTTTAAGTTGATGAACCATTTGCCACAGTACTTGTGAGACAGGAATCGAGATCACTTATAGAAGCCATCCTCTCTGATGCTGTCTGTGGCAACTGGATGGAATCCCATTTGGAAGAGTCTAGGCACTTGGCACTTGTTCCTTGTGGAGTTCTTGGGATTCTTACCTGTCAGACCACCTCATGCATGCTGATGAATTTTGGCTTTCTCCTCCCACTGTTCTGCCAGTAACAAAAGTAACTGTCTTGTCTCGGGATTTTGGGGAATGTAGTTCATTTAGGTTTCTTTGCATAGTCAGCTCTCTGGTGGAGTTGTGTTTTAATCCCTAGCCTGTTTTGAATTATTAGAGTGAGAACAGACCTTTCAACATTCTAGATGCAAAAGTGTGACCTGAGAGAAATAGAAAGTTGCCAACTTGGTCAGTGCCAAGTCCTACCAACCTCTGTCTGATCTTCAGGATGAATAGAAAATGAGAAATACGCTCAAGATGCTTTTAACCTAACAAGTCAAACGTAGTAGCTTGACATTAAAGCTCATGTAAGCCTAGTTAATCGTATATTTTGAAACTAAAGTATAATTAAAATATAACCACATTGTATATTTTAAGGGTATGTATTCTACAGATTTTATGGCATTTAAAACCTAATGTTTTTACTGAATTAAGTCATTTTTGCAGGCCTCAACAATTATCAGTACTATACAATTTTGTACATTGGAAAGTATGCATATACATACATACATACATACATACCTGCTGTGCTTTTTGAAGTATCTATTTCTGTGGTATGGCTCATAAGAGTGCACAGATGAATCTGTATGGATTCTTTGATCCTTGTAATGAATTTAGAAATGAGCAGAAACATGAGATGTCTTATCAAAATCTATATAAAAACATGCTAATATATAAGAGTTTTAAGTCACTGATTTACATTTTAAAATAATATAATTATTACTTTCTCTTGAATTTTGTCAGGGATGATGCACAGTCTCAGAAGCAGATGACTTATTAGATGTTTGCGTTATTTGGTAACCATTTGCTTGAGAGCACTCAAGATAAACTCTTCCTTCCAAGGAAACTAAATGAGTGTTATATGCAATCGTGTGTTTCAGAAAAATTATTGGAATAAAGTGCATTGGACTCTTACAGACGTTATGCTTGGATGTTTAAAAAGCCTCTGAACGTTTTAATTTCACACTTAAATAATGAAAGATATTAAAGGCAAGTTGCTGTCTTCACACAAACAATTATAAAATGCAAGACTGTGGAGAAGTCAGCTAAAGTGATTCGTATTGTTAGGTTAACACTCAATAATTAGTGGATTATCTTCTAGATTATTGCTTTAAAGACAAGCCAATTTCAGAGCAATATGAGCTACTCAGCTTCATTAAACTGTTTACTTTGCATTTATTTCTCATGATTAAATAGTTTGAATTTAATTGTGTTATTTCTAGAACAGATTTTTAAATTTATTTATTCTTCTCTCATATATTGCATCCCCACCACAGTTTTCCCGCTCTCCTCTCCTCCCAGTCCCTCCACTACCCTCCCCCTCCCCAAACCCCACACTCCTCACTCCGCATCATTTTCCCTTCAGAAGAGGGCAGGCCTCCCAGGGATATCAGCCAAACATGGCACATCAAGTTGCAGTAAGACTAGGCACCTCCTTTCATATTAAGGCTGGAAGAACAACCCAGTAGGAAAAAAGGGTTCCAAAAGAGACCAGCACTCGGGAGGCAGAGGCAAGCGGACCGCTGTTGAGTTTGAGGCCAGCCTGGTCTACAGAGTGAGTCCAGGACAGCCAAGGCTATACAGAGAAACCCTGTCTCAAAAACTCAAAAACTCAAAAAAGAAAAAAAAAAAAAAAAAAAAAAAAAAAAAAAAAGAAAGAAAGAAAAGAAATGAAAAAAAAAAAAAAAAAAAAGGCAAAGACAGCTCTGCTCCCACTGTTTAGAGTCCCACAAGGAGACCAAGCTATACAGCCATAACTCACATGCAAAGGGCCTAGGTCAGACCCATGCAGGCTCCAGGTTGTCCAGTTGGTCTCTGTGAGCCCAGGATAGGTTGTTAGGTAGGCTTTCTTGTGGTGTCCTTGACCCTAGGAGGGATCCGGCTCATGCAATCCTCCCTCCTCTTCTGTAGAATTCCCCAAGCTCTGCTTAATGTTTGCCTGTGGATCTCTGCATTTGTTTCCATCACTTGCTGAACAAAGCCTCTCTGATGATGATTGTGATAGGCTCCTGTCTACAAGCATAGCAATAGTAACCACGTCATTGCCTTTGGGTTTTGTTTTGCTTTTTGGGGTTCTGTTTGGTTCTATCCTTATCCTTTCTCTGGCTCCTGGCCCTCCTGGCAGTGTCAGGGCTAGGCTCCCTCTCTTGGCATGGGTCTCAAGCTGGAACACTCACTGGTTGGCCACTCTCCCACAATTTCTGCGCCATTTTGCGGGCAGGGCAAATCGTAGGTCAAAGGTTTTGTGGCTCAGTTGGTGTCCCAATTCCTCCACTGAAAATCTTGCCTGGTTACAGGAGATGCCTGTGCAGGCTCCGTATCCCCCATTACTAGGAGTCTTACTAGGGTCACCCTCGTAGATTCCTGGGAGTTTCCATTGCACTCGGTTTCTGGCTCATCCCGAGATTCCCTTCAGTTTCAGCTATTTCTCCCAGTACTCTCCCTCTGTTCTCCCCACCTGATCTCCACTGTTTCCATGTTCCCAGTCCGCCTGTGATATCTGTTCTATTTCCCCTTCCCAGGGAGATTCATGCATTGTACCTCCCATCTCACCCCCATTGAGCACTCCTTGTTACTAAGCTGTTGGGGCTGAAGAGATTGCTCAATGGCTGCAGGTATATTCTGCTGTTCCAGAGAACCCGAAGTCAGGTCCCAGCACTCGCATTAGCTCAAGAGCGGTCCTGATGACAGCCTCTGAGGGCACTTGTATTAATATGCTCATTCCTATAGCACACCAATAAAAATAGCAAACGTCTTACAAAATGCTTTTGTTGAATCAATTTAAGAGTAAAATCTTTGATGTATACTAGGTAAGGAATCTTATGCTGAATCCCTGTGCCTTCTGTCAAGCATTCAGTGCAATGGTTAACAACACATGTTGGAGAAATAAGTCAATGTTGGATTAATTATTCCTGCTAAAGAACATATCTTTATTTTGTCATGTCTTATTAAAATTCCACTACTGAGCCTATGGAGTGCCTGTAATTAAAAGATGGGTTTGGTCAGTAAACTAAATTTACTTGCTGAGTTTTAAATTTTGAGTATTGGAAGGACCTCATATAGCCGTTAGGTTGATTGGGGCATGAAATTTTTGCTAATTTAAATTTTTTCCTATACTTTTCTCTTAAAGCTGAGAGAATGTGGGTTAAATTGAATGTCTTCTTTATAGCCTCAAGAATGGATGTGGGAAGAATAATTGAAGGAAACTGTTTTAATATTCCTCCTTTTCTATCAAAATTCACATTTCAAGATCAGTGACTACTCTGACCCAAGCTGATCCTATAATTAATATACTTCATTACAGAAAGCCAAGATTTTCCTTTTAAATTTATCCTTTGTTGTTCTATTTCCAAATAATAAAGTTGAACTGCTGACCATAGCTAAATTATCTGCATATTACTCAAAGTCAATGGTGCAAAGTGGGGAACAGTATCCATAGAGTAAGCTGTGTCCTCTGACTTGCGAGGGCACTTCACTGAACACTGATTACGGGTTTGTTTAGGTGAGTTAGGGACCTGCATCATTGCCATCTGAAGGTAGGCACTTCTAATCACCATGGCAGCCATGGCTGGTTGCTGATGCAGCCATTTTTCAGCTTTTCCCCCGTCTATTACAAATGGGAGCCAGAGGAAACAGAAGTTTGATCTTTCAGCATTCAGAGCAGGCGATCCATTAGTGAGCTCATGAAAGACAAGAGATGAGTATCAAAAACTTAAGAACTCAATTCTTTATGTCTACCGTGGACTTTCAGAGCTTAACTTTTCTTTGAGATAATAGAACTCTGAACCACAAATGATGCATTATTTAATTAGAATATATTTCATAAATTCAAAGTCCTGGCTTGCACCTCTTCACAAGTAAAATCAAAGGAGAACTGAGGACTAATTCTAGAGAGTTCTCAGAGACAGCTTAAGAGACATTTATGCTTTTCTGCCTGAGATGCCATTATATCTCATTATCAACAGTCTAGCTGGGTAAATAAAAGCATAACTCTTTAAGAAAGAAACCTGGGATGCGGGCACACATATGATGGGCAGGAGCAGATGTTAACATGGATAGAGAAAGTACACAAGGACCAAACAGGCAACTAGGGAATGCTGAGAGGGTAAGAAAGTCTTCCTAGGGAAAAGCACACCAGTTGGTTATTCAATACCAAATCACACACACACACACCCCACACACACCCTGAAACCATATAAACAACCTTATACAGCCTGAGCAAGTTGGACATATATGGACATAAAATTCATGATATACATAAATAATTGCGTTCTTAAGCTTTTTATATTCATCGCTTGCCATATATATGTACGTGTGTGTGTGTGTGTGTGTGTGTGTGTGTGTGTGTTTTAAAGAGCAGGAAAGTGGTATATACAAAGGTTTGAAAGGGAATCAAGATAGGATGGAATTATAATCTCAAAACATAACAGAAATAATTTTTTAAGGACTAAAATCTCAATGTCACAGCACTGCTGGGATGCTCTGCAAACCCGACTCGCAAGCTCGGAGACGTCTCAGTAGGTCTTTGCTTAGGTGTCATTCTTTTGCTGTAATGTTTATCATTGTGGAAGAAGTTATTTGAAGGACTGTCTCTCACTATGAAATGATACTGAGCTTGAAATTTAGTTGAAATACGTCTATACTCACTGAGTCCCTTTCTACTCACTTCCGCCAGCCACTCATAAAAGTTGGGTCACTTCTCATTTCCAGTATGTTTATCATAAGGAAACCAAGCATAGTTTCTTCCTAGAGCTCTTCATTGTTCACTTTGAATTATGATGTAATTATTCTGTTAATACCAGCCTCCCATTAGTTCATAATAACTATGTATGGGGTAAGGGGATGGTCCAACCATACTTTCTAATGTAGTTTCTCTCAGGTTCATAGTATTTTGGGGAAAGTATTATAAATAACCTTATTTTCACATAAAATTCTTGCCTAGAACCAATAAGCAACCCAAAGTTAGACACAAAATTTGGAGGTCAGGCAGTCTGTTCCTATGGTGTTCAATGATCAGGAAAAAAAAAAATGCTCACAACACAATGTTATAGGCATTTTCACATCCTGATGGGAGACGGAGAGCCAGCCAGCAGGTGCACAGCTCTGTTTTCTGGAGTTTGGGGACTGATGGGAGGAAGAAGGAGACATGCCGTGTAGGAGAACTCGGCATCATGGAGATGAGAGAATGGAATAGTAAGGCTGTCTTGCTGGGAACTGAGCCAGGTTTTAAAATTCTGAATCTTCAAACTACAAAGCAGAGGTATCCATTCCTTACATCACTGAAAAGCCCAAACTATATAAATGTGCTGATCTATGAACTCAAGTTTTAAAAGTCAGAAGCTGACTTTGTGAGCACATGATAGGCATAACCTGTGAACCCCACAGTTGACACTGCTATCCTATGGCACTATAGTGTGCGAATCACATTTCTGAGGAATAATACTTTTCCTTTAGCTGAACTTAGGTCTGAATTTTTCTGGAAGATTTTTATTTTTTATTTTTTTTTTGCAATTTATTTAATATTGTACAATGCTCTGATCTGAATTTGCATGTTTGTAATCACAGTCTGAACATTTTCTGTAGCCAAGAGTGCTAATAAGTCATGCAGCTGGGATAATTATGAATGAGAAGTTGGTGAATATTAAGCTTGGTCATTCTAAAGAAAAATGTTTATTATTATTATTATTATTATTATTATTATTATTATTATTATTATTATTATTATTATTATTATTACTAGGTAAAGTATTACCTTTATTTTGGCTTATAATTATAGGGCATCATTATAAGATAATTTCAAAGAAGGAATTTAATGGTTAAATCTCATATTCCTTGACAGAAGGCTAGTTTAACACTACTAAAAGGGTACTAATTAGTAACTGGCTGTTGACTGTTCTCAGGTTTACTGGATTAAGCTGTATCTCCTGAAGCCCCATGTCTATTCAGATTATCAAATCTTACCTGGAGATAAGGCCTTTGGAGAGTAACGCAGTCAAGGAGTGGGTCAAATGGATTAGGATGGGCACAGCTAATGCCTGGTGTCCAGAATGATTTTGTGGACAGTGAAAGGAGAATGCTCTGGGGAGACAGTGAGAGAAGGGGTGCTGTGCTTCTGTGCAGGAGGTCACAACAGATCACCCACAGCTACCATAAACTGGATTAGGTGAGGAAAAACCCATCCTGTGTGCCTTCAGAAAGAATATGACTCTTGGTGTGAGGTTCTGTTCACAAAATTGTGAGAGAACAAAGTTCCGCTGTTTTATGCTCCTGGGTTGTGGCCATTTTAACTCACCTTTTAACCCATTTGAAACCCACATGTTTCAAAACAGTGCCCAGATGCTGTCTCACAGCCCAGCATGACAACCCGTGGACTACTGGGCTCGGGCTATCCTGTGTTACGTGTGCCAGACTGAGCCTAGGCAGGCAACTCATAGCGTTCCTAGAGATAGTTACCCCTGAATTTGCACCTTGATATTTTCTTTGCTTTTTCTTCCTTTACAAGCATAGGCTTCACATATTATAACATGGAATTTGGTAAATAATACAGACAGGTCAGGAAGCTCAGTATCTGAAGTAAGATTGCAGTTAATGAAACACTCCAAAGAGTAGAGCCTACAAACGGAATGATAGAAAAGTGACCTGTTCTGGTGAATGCAATATAATGCTGGAACATTGTTTTCATTGAAACTTTGTGAAAACCAGGTTCACACTGATCTGAAAATGCTGTAACCCAATTTATGTCAGTCAAAATTAACCTTTGATGCATAAAATATGTAGTTTCAACATGTGTGACTTTTGACCTCCTAACCACAACACAACTTCCACAGATTTTGCTCATGAATTTCAGACCAGTTCAGGTCACCTGTAGAGGTTCAATATATAGAAACAAATCACCGTTGCCAGCAGTTTTAGAAGCACAAGCATCAACTTGATGTGGCATAAAGGAATACTTACTTACTAAGTCTTCATGAAGTCACAGGGTGTACACATGACAGAATTGTGGAAAGCAATAGCTCAAATAGCATATTCCATCACTGTTGGGAGGGGAGACTGTGGAAGATAACAAGTAACCACCAAACGATTGTACTGAATAAATGGGAAATAGTGAAAGTCCCACCACCCCCTCCCTTGTATGCAGGCCCGCTCTGGTGCTCTCACGGTGAGTATCAGAACATGCTTTGTATATGTAAGGTGGATTATGTGAAGGGTACCACACCGGATGTATTTCATTTTCCCTTCTGTTGCCTTCATAGTTATGAAAAATGTACTTTCTCTTTTTCTCAAGTATAGATGACACAGATCACTGTTGCTATTGGAATGAGGAGAGGTGTTTAAAGAAGCAAGCACAATGTGAGCAAACATAATCCTTCTTTATTCAAGTCATCCCTCCTGGGAATGAGGAATGGGATCTTTCATTTTGTATCAATTTCACTTTGGCCTTTCTGATTATATTTGGAGTCTCTTGAGGCCAGGAGAAGGACATGCCACCCCGGTCTTTATTACTTGTATTAAACACAATACCTGGCACAGGGTGAACTGAATGGAATAAATGTGTATAGTATCAATCTTCATTGTCAGCATGACTGGATTTAGAGTCACGTAGGAGACATGGTTCTAGGTCTGTCTGGGGAGCGTCTCCAAGAGTTTAACTGAATGTAGGTGAAGTTTGACCTTTAGCATAGGTGTCTAATGTCCTGTGGGATGTCTCCTCAGGCTACATAAAAAGAAGTAAAGTGAGTGTTAACTCCCATCAGCAGAAGAGGAATGTTCCATTGTTCCACCTCCTTGACAGCATGTCCTGTCACTTGTGTTCTTGATCTTAGCCATTCTGATGGGTGTAAGAGGAACTCACAAATTTGTTTTGATTTGCATTTCTCTGATGGCTAAGAATGGTGAACATTTCTTTAAATTTTTCTCAACCATTTGAGAGTTCCCTGTTGAGAATTCTCTGTTTAGATCTGTACCTTGTTTTTTAATTAGATTACTTGGCCTTTTTCATACTAGGTTCTTGAGGGTTTATATATATATATATATATATATATTTGGGGTATTAGTCCTCTATCAGATGTGGAGTTAGTAAAAATCGTTTCCATTCTATAGGCCACAGCTTTGTCCAATTGATGGTGTCCTTTGCCCTGCAGAAGCTTTTCAGTTTCATGAGGTCCCATTTATTCATTGTTGATCTTAGTGTGTGAGCTGTGAGTGTTCTGTTCAGACAGTCCTTTCTTTTGCCAATGTGTTCATGGTTATTCCTCTACTTTCTCTCTTCTTGGGTTCAGTTTATCGTATTTTATCTTGAGATTTTTCATCCACTTGGACTTGAGCTTTGTGCAGGGTCACAGATATGGATCTATCTGTATTCTTCTACATGCAGACATCCAGTTAGACCAGAACCATTTGTCGAAAATGCTGTCTTTTTTCCAGTGTGTATTTTTGGCTTCTTTATCAATAGTCAGGTGTCCATAGTTTTGTTGATTTATATCTAGATCTTTGATTCAATGTAATTTATCAACCTGTCTGTTTTTATGCCAATGCCATGCATTTATTATTATTATTATTATTATTATTATTATTATTATTATTATTATTATTATTATTATTATTACTTACTATAGCTCTGTAGTACAACTTTAAGTCAGGAATGGTTATACCTTGGAAGTCTTATTATTATTCAAATTTGGTTTAGCTAGCCATTTGAAGTTTAAAATTGTCCTTCAAGGTCTGTAAAGAATTGTGTTGGAAGTTTGATAGGGATTCTGTTGAATATGTAGATTGCTTTTGGTGGGATGGCCACTTTTACTATGTTTACTAATCCTACTGATCTATGAACATGGCAGATCTTTCCATCTTCTGATATCAACTTCTACTTCTTTCTTCAAAGACTTGAGTTTTCATCGTATAAGTCTTTCATGTTTGGTAAGTGTTACCCATGAGATATTTTATGTTATTTGAAGCTATTGTAAAAGGTATTGTTTACCTGATTTCTTTATCTATCTGTTTGTCATTTGTATATAAGAGTGCTACAAAGTTTCTCCTTTCTTTCTTTCTTTCTTTCCCTACTTAATCTTGTAACCAGCCACTTTGCTCAAAGTGTTTATCAGCTGTAGGAGTTTCCTGGTGGAATGTTTAGGGTGACTTATGTATACTATCAAATCATCTGCAAGTAATAATACTTTGACTTCTTCCTTCCAATTTGCATCCACTTCACCTCCCTCAGTTGTCTTATTGCTCTCGATAAAACTTCATGTAGTATACTGACTAGAAATGGAGCGAGTAGACAAAATTTTATTGTTCCTGGTTTTAGAGGGACTGCTTTGAGTTTCTCTCCATTTAATTTGATATTGGCTATAAGCTTGTAAATTGCCTTTATTGTGTTTAGGTATGTCACTTGTATCACTAATCTCTCCGGAACTTTTTATCATGAAGGGTTTGGATTTTGTCAAAGGCTTTTTCTACATCTAATGCCGGAACTTTTTATCATGAAGGGTTTGGATTTTGTCAAAGGCTTTTTCTACATCTAATGAGATGATCATGTGATTTTTTTCTTTCAGTTTGTTTATATGGTAGATTTCATTTATTGATTTTCATATATTGAATTATCACTGGGTCTCTTGGAGGAAGCCTACTTGATCATGGTGAGTGATCTTTGTGATGTGTTCTTGGATTTGAATTGCAAATATTTTATCAAGTGTTTATGCATCTATATTCATTGGGGAAATGTGCCTGTAATTTTTTTCTTTGAGTCTATATGTGGTTTGATTATCAGGGTGCCTATGTTCTCATAAAATATATTGGGCAGTGTTCCTTCTGTTTCTATTTTTGGGAATAATTTGAGGAGTACTGACATTAACTCTTGACAGTCTGGTAAAATCTGTACAAAAATCATCTGGCCCTGGGGTTTTGGGGGGCATGGGAGGAAGAAATTTAATTACTGCCTCTTTTGCTAGGGGTTATAGATTTGTTTAAATTGTTTGTCTGATCTTGATTTAACTTTGGTAAATGGTACCTATATATAAAGTTATCCATTTCTTTTATATTTTCCAATTTAGTGGAGTACAACTTTTTGAACTATGTCCTTCTGACCCTTTGGATGTCCTTGGTGTCTGTTATTATATCTACCTTTTCATATATTTTTTTTATTAATTTGAATCATTTCTCCATCTTTTGGTTGACTTGAATAAGGGATTTTATCTCTCATTGATTTTTTCAATGAACAAACTCTTTGTTTTATTGATTCTTTGTAGTGTTCTTTTTTTTTTTCTATTTCATTGATTTCAGAGCCTAGTTTGATTATTTCTTGCTATCTTCTCCTCTTTTGTGGGCTTCTTTTTGCTCTAAAGCTTTCAGGTGTGCTGTTAGGTTACTAGTGTGATATCACTTCAACATATTTTTTTAAATGTAGGCACTTAGTGCTATGAACTTTCCTTTTGCTACTGCTTCCATTGGGTTCCATAAGTTTGGGTATGCTGTGTATTTATTTTCATTAAGTTCTAGAAAGTATTTAATTTCTTTTTTTTTTCTGTCTTGACCCATTCCTCATTTCATAAAGAGATATTAAGTTCTCATGCTGAATGTTTTTTATCAGCTGTAGGAATCCTGGTTAGAATTTTGAGGGTCACTTATGTATACTATCATACCATCAGCAAATAGCCATACTTTGAATTCTTCATTCCTAATTTGTATCCTTTGATCTCCTTTAGTTGTCATATTACTCTAGCTAGAAGTTCAGTTACTATGATGAATAAGTATGGAGAGAGTGGGCAGCCATGTCTTGTCCATGATTTTAGTGGAATTGTTCCCTCCTCTTTCACCATTCGGGAGAGTTTGCCAAAAATGGCTTGAATTTTTCAGATGTGAATAGAGTTAATAAGTGAATCTCTTTGGCTCACAAGTTGCTTTCTTGTGAAGTTTTGATCACCGATTTAATCTCTCTTTCTAGCTATATGTATGTCAGATTTTCTATTTCTTTCATGGCTTCATCTTGGTAGTCTATATCTTTCTAGAAGTTTGTACATTGGGAAAAAACATAAAAACTATCATTTTGATCACATTGATCAAATGCCTCCCTCCTCAAGGAAAAGATGGAATCTATTTTGTGATTTTATTAAATGACAGAGCCATGTTATTGGGGTGGGGTGCATTCACATTTTAATACTAAATCAAACTGCCATATTTCTTCTCAATGGGTCTAACATCTGGGGTGCCGAAGATCTGCGGCATAGAAGCTTGTCTTTTGTAAAACCACCTTAAAAAATCGGAATGTTGAATGCACGATTTAGTCCCCTTTGTCCATTCACAAGGTCAAACTGGGAGAACGTTCTCTTCTTATCACACGCTGAGCTGAGACTAAGGACAGTGGAAGGCTACGTCTTGACTACTCCTACTGGCTTCAGTGTAACTATCTCATATCTGTCTAGGGTGTAGGAGGCTTTCAAGTTGTTTATGAGCTTCTTGCCAAAATCATTCTATGTATTATTGCTGGATATTTATGCTAGTAGAGAAAGGTGGAGTTTCTTTATGTCTCTTATTCTGCTATCTTGTTGACATGACATTCCTTGTCTGAATATTCATATTGAAAAAAGTTTTCAAAAATAAAATGTTTATTAAGTTTTTCTATGTATGACATATCACGAAGGCAATCTTCTTCTATCTCTAGGTAACATAATCTTACACATATAAAAAGTATTTATAAAGTTTATATAAATAATTTGTATTTCTTTATCATTACATTGAAAAATAACATAATGGGTGTTGGTGGACATTTGTTATTTTATACACCCAGAAAAATCTTTTTATTATGGGACATTCCTTAGTTATATGAGTGTAGTTTTCCATTCTAGAAGGCAAGGGGACCATAGAAATTCCTTTCCTATACTCATGAAAGCCTATGTCTGGTCCAAGAATCTGAGCTTGACCAATTGAGTGCATCCAAACAAGATTTCAAGAGATAAGGAAAGCTTGGAAATTGTGAATGGCAAAATCAATAACACCAATATTTTCATAGAGATATATTTGATCCTGAGGCATAGACCTTAAGTAGAGAGTGCTGAACAACTTTTGGAGCTATTAGGATAGTATCCAAGATGCTCTCTAGTGACTGTCCATGACAGCCCACTGAGTCCTCATGAGTCTTGATTGGCTTTGCATTTTGCTTTTTAGCAAACCCTCATTTGTTCCTGTCTATCTTCTTGTTCACCCAGCTTCCACAGTGCTCTTACTTTAAGTAGTTTGCAGAGTAGGCACTACAGTCATAACATTAAATAAATAAAAGAAGGCAAAGGGAAAATGAAACTAGCCAACAGATTAGTAAAGATGTGCTGCTAGGGAGTCTATAGAAGACCACCCTTGTATGATGGCACCATGATAAAGTCATCCTAGGACAGTGGTAACAAGAGTATCTTAGAGGAAATACACAGAAGAGATGGATGAACAGATGGTAAGAAGTAGAGAGCACTTTCCAAGGAGAAAGTAATGAGGTGAGTAAGGCCAACAAATGAGATTGAAGATCCTATATTATAGGACAATACAATTTAGTGTAGGGCAATGAGTTTTCATAAAAGAAACATTTTCATTGTGGCCTTACATACGACTGAGCACCTTGTATTTGAGTCTAAAATAATGTGGTTGGAATGATCAGAGTGTCATTGGAATGATCCCATAAATGAGCCAATGGCATCACCACAAAGGGCAATACAACATGTGGTGGTAAAAGAATTAGGTACGGTAGCAAGTGAAGGGCAAAGGAATGGTTTGAAATCTAGAGGACTCAACAGTTTGACACAGATAATCCCATGGACAGGCCTGAGTTATAAAGAGAAGAGCATAGAGAAGAAATCTGAATCTAGTGCAATAGAGAAATTAATAAGAGATCAGAATATCAAGGATCTTTAGAAACTTGTTTTCTAAGCCCACATACCCTTTGTATCTTGTCAAGGACAAGAAAGAGACTGGGTGTGATTTGGCTTTGCACAAGTTACTGAAGCTTTCTGAATATGATGAGAAATGTATTTTAGATTCTGAAATTGTGTTCTTTAGTTTGATTTAGAGCTCTGTGGATGCAATGTCCATCCCTGGCCAGCTCTTCTCTCCAATCAGACAGTTGTCCTTTGGCCCTTCCACAGAAGCATCTTTAGAGACATGTTTAGGCACAAATATGGCTTCTTTTACTTAAAAACCTAGCAACAAACAGAAAATAGCAAATAGCAGAGTTTTATGAAAAAAAAAAATAGTTTAAGGGAAAACATTTAAATCCACATTTTCCCTAAGCACTATAACAACATAGATCCTTATGTAAAGATTAAATAAGTAGTATACCAATTGTGTAGCTCTTGTGGAAATTCATGGCACTGTGCAGTAATGAGCTCTTGCCATACTCTTTATTTTGGGAGACATAGCAGTTTATCTAAAATCTTGAGCTAAAGCTTGAAACCAACTGATCAAACAGGGCACATTTTAGGCATTTTTTCAAGTTCAGCTTATAAACATTCTATGTGGAGTGTGACCCTCATTAGATGCATTTTAAATAGCAGTAGATGCATTTTCTGGGAATGGGACATTTGGTTAGTCCCACCATAGACACAGTCTTACTAACATAAAAATATTATTTCAATGTTGGAGCATTGCTCCTGATTACAGAAGACTGATTAAATAGCAAATAAATATATATATTACTCATGTGTACTTGTTACTTGAAGGAGATAAAGTACAATGAATTGAAGGATGAACTAGTTAGTTTGTTAAAAAGAAATATTCTTCACTGCTCTTAGGCAAGTAAGTAATTACTGTGGATGCAGTATTACAGATCCTAACAGTTACGGGTAACCATGACTATTCTGCCTTGCACTGCCTTTTAGAAAAGAAACTACCCAGTTTCAGAGAGGCATTGTCAGGGTTAACAGGATAACTTATCTCTTGAGTGTATTGCAGTAATAATATTTGTGGTCAATCCACCAGTCTACCTTGTCCCATAGGTAATCAGTGGCATCTAACTAAGGACATACTGGGATTACTTGACTTCAAAATCCTACCCACATAACAACATATATTGGGTATGTGATTTCCAGCTCCCACTCCTTACTATGGTGCTATTGTCTGTGAATGGTTGCTGGAGGAGAGAGTATCAGTCTTTGTGGAGGAAATGCCCACTGGTAGGTTTCCCACACTCTCGCATGGTCTCATAGGTGTGCGCATATGGGCAGCTCTAACTAAGCTTAAGAGGTTATGAAAGAAAAAATGTAAAAAAAAAAAAACCAAAAACCACAAGCATAAAGTCAAGAGGAGATATAGGAAAAGTTGAAGGAAGGTAGTGGTCATATTTAATTGTATACATTAAATTATCAGTAATAAAATATCCTTCTTAGTTATGCACAGTATTCCATCAGAATAACATGTAGACTTTAAGTAATTTAAGAGGTTGCATCCCATCTTCATAAGTTTTGTGAAAGAAATCTTGATATTATTCCAAGTGCATTACAATAATATAACTTATAATAGAATATTATATGCACTCTTATATCAATTCTTATACTTCCACGCACACAACTTCGTTTAATTTATTAATTCACAAATACAACATGTTAGAAATTTAAACTTTAACACTTAGGAAAAAATAAGAGGATCCTCTACCTTAAATGGAAGGAAGATCCAATAAACCAAATGTTTATTTTTGGAAAGCCCAAATGTAAAAAAAAAAAAAAAAAAAATGCATAAGTGTTCCCATCGGCAAAATAATGGGCTTTCCGTCTTAAAGAAAGCGTGGAGTCTGCCAGCTATTAGGACTAATGATTTATTTTTGAGAGGCACAAATAGGGAATAATTCAATCTGCAATAATCTTCCATAACTCTAGATAATGTGCCAACAATCTTTCATTCTGCCACTTTATTTCAAAAGAGTATACCTATTGTTAGTGGTTTATCCAGCACTTTTTTTTTTATTATTAATTTGTCATTCAAGGTAGTGAAAAAGAAAGGCATGTGTTACTTCCCTGTTGAAGGAAGAATTCATTATCCATTGGTGCCAATATTCCATACAAAGCACAAAGGTAGATTCTGTCTTTGATTTACTCTTAATTGTCATTTAGTGGCTATTAATTACTCGCTTTCTGTACATGCAACAACACTTACCTATTAATTTGGATTTATGTGCATTTACATATGTATAATTATTCTATAGATATAAATTAGATATAAAATTATACAAGAATAGCAAGTAAAGATATATTTTGGTGAGTGTGGAAATGTAGTTTTCATCCAAATGCTCCTAATAGGTAGGTGACTGTTTCCAAGCTCTAAAGTAAACTATGCCTTTGATTCCTATTACCAGACAAAAGTAATAATGAGAATCCCGTGCAAGTAATTATCCGGGAAAATTGCTGCATAATAGTTAAAAATGCAAATAGATCCATATTTGTCACCCTGAACAAAACAAAAGTCCAAGTGGATTAAAGACCTCAACATAAAACCAGACACAATAAATCTGTTAGAAGAAGAAGTGGGGAAGAGCCTTGAACTCATTGGCAGCACAGGAGACAACTTGCTGAACAGAGCATCAGTAGCTCAGGCTCTAAGAGCAACAATTAATAAATGGGACCTCATGAGACTGAAAAGCTTCTGTAAGACAAAGGATGCTTTCAACAGAACATGCCCAGCCTAGATGGCCTCTGAGAGTCTCCACCCAGCGGAGGATCAGGACAGATGCTGGGTCTCTGCCAGACTCTGAGTGGAGCACTGAGAGTGATATGGAAGAACCAGAAGGGGGGTGGGGTTGGAAGGAGCCAGAGAGTTCAGGAGCCCCACAAGGAGACGATCAAGGCCAACTGATCTGGACCCAGGGGGGCCCTGCACAAACTGTTGCACCAACCAAGGACAATGCATGCAGTCAACATAGACACCCCTATTCAGATCTAACCAATGGACTTCTTACTTTCCACAGTTTTGAGGAGAGCGGGGACTGCCTCTGACATGATGCCCCAATTTGATCACTTTCTTTTGGTGGAGAGGCCCAGCTGGAACACAGGAGAAGAGGAAGCAGGCTACCCAGATGATAACCTGATAGGCTGTGGTCATATGGTGGGGGAGGAGGTCCCCTTCTGTCAGAGGTCTAGGGGAGGGGAATAGGGCAATGGAGGGAGGGTAGAAATGGGAAGATACAAGGTAGGGAATAACATTCGATATGTGATCTGGATAAGCTACAATAAATTAAAATTTAAAAATACATGTTAAATTGAAATATCTTT